>NW_027640499.1:600000-808871 GCF_949752795.1 Hyperoodon ampullatus | reverse complement strand
TCCCAGGCTAAGGTGACATGCCTGGGCTTCATTCTCACAGATATTCGGAGAAACGCATCCCAGGCTAGGGAAGAAGCCATTTGCAGCCTTACCTCTTCTAAGACTAGAAGACAGCTTAGGGGTTCCTGGGGAGGCCAAGGTTTTATGCATCTGGATCCATAACTACAGTCTAATAGCTGGGCCTCTACATGAAACACTGACACGAAATGATGATGATGCTTTTGAATAGAATCCAGAAGCAGCCTTTCAAGAATGGAAAGAACAGTCAATTCAGGCCCTTGCCCAGGAACTCCCTAATTTAGCTAAACCCTTTGACCTTTACATACCCGGTCAAAGGTTAATCACCCTTGGAGCCTTAGTGCAAAAACTGGGACCACTTTAAATGGAGCAACAGAAGAATGCACTTCAGGTATGATAAACTATGGTCACCAAGGGCTTTGTCCCCCACCCCATCAGGCCAGGATACTGGGGTATCTAAAAAGCTGGAAATCATCAGCCTGCAAGGCCAGCTCCCTCCTAAGGGAAAAGGAACCCACGTGGTGATCCTAACCACCCATCATGCCCTGAAGTTGCAGGGGTCGCGCTGCGGACACACTGACCTCGAGTGAGGAGGCCCTCCAACTCCAACCTCCAGAGAGACAAACGGGGGCAATGGGCCCCCAAGATGACTCGTGTGACCATCACTTGACCTGGAGTTTCTCTAAGAAAACAAGTCTGTGCCCCGAAAGAGCAGACTACTGCTTACAGGAATTACAGCACCCAGACGGGAGCTAAAAAGCTTGGCGGAGGAAACGTATATCACGATTTCACCATAGAAAACCCTACACACACCGGGGTGATGGTGGCCAATATGACTGGCTGGACTGCTGGCTACTTCAAAAGGCAGTTGACTCAGTGGACGTCATGGTCCTGGATCACCACCGACCCTGGACTGTCTGGGAGTTGAGTGGGCAGGGCTTTGACACATGGTGCTGTTTGTACATTAATTCAGGGACCTAATTAAAGAAAGCACAGACTACTGGTCAGAGCATCAAGGCTGGCAAATCCGTCAGCCTAAGTTCACCGAACAAATGTGGGGTGGGGTGAAACCTGCCACAGCAGCATCTCGGTGCATCTCTTTCCTGGACCCTTAAAGGTCATTCGAATCTATAACACTTCCAATGCTGGTGCTCAGGTGGACGAGCAGTGAGGCAGGAGGCCTTGGGACAATCAACCTCACCTGGAGGCTGCTGGGGAGAAGTTTTGCCCCTCCCCCCGTGTATGAGGGCTCCCACCTCAGCATGAAGCAGGTTTAAAAGAGGTGTCTGCACCCTCAGCACCCCAAGAATGAGGAACGGGACAAAAAGCAGAGGAGGTGTTCGTCTCCACAACGTTCATTAAAAATTCCTGGGAGATAAAAAGAGAATCTGGGCAATAAAATAAAGTCTAACCGGTTTTTCCTTTGTGCTTTGTCTAATTTCACGTGCTCCTAGGGTTCCACATGCAGAGGTCCCACACCCGGCACTTCAGACCCGATTTCCTAGAGCAGAATGGCTAGGTCGACACCTCAGCTAGCGGGGTCCCATGCAGACTCTGCGACATAGAGCCTGAGCTGCAGCCAACCCAGCCCTCGAGAGCTCCATCCCCTCCCTCCCGCTGACGCTGCCGGGACCCCTACACAGCAGCCCAGCCCACAGCCCGCGGGGGAGTGCACGCTCTCACCTCTCCATTCTGTTTTCAAAATATAAAGTTTCCTTTGCTTCTGAACCAAACTCAGTCTTGATCTGTTGGCTCCAATGACACTGGGCACGCGACTCCTGTTGGGGTCCACTCTGGAGGATCAGTAACAGAAATTGAGAACATTGTAACTTCAATGAACAGATGTGTGAGCCAAACTGTAGTCAACCTAGAGCAGTGTATAAGGCTCGGGTAAAATAAGATGATTCTAAGACTTACATCTGATATTTCCATCACTTTATTATAAGCAAGTTTAGTGAAGACGTCTGTCTTATTTGTCAGGTCAACATTAGAGAAATAAAGTGATTTATTCCCAAGGATGTACATCGAATACTCTTGGCTGAAGCTTTAATCTTGTTTTGAATGCTTTTCCATTGAAAATGATACCTCTTTCAGCTTCCCCATTTCTGAGAAGTATAAAATCTTATAATTTATTATTACCAAAGGGGAAAGGTAGGAGAAGGGATAAATTAACAGTTTGGGTTTAACACATACACACTGCTATGTATAAAACAGATCATCAACAAGGAAATACTGTATAGCACAGGGAACTACACTGAATATTTTGCAATAACCTATAAGGGGAAATAATCTGAAAAAGAATAGATATTTTTATTGACATCATCTGTCAATGACAGATAAAATGTAACCTAAGCAAGGCCGATGGTGAGCACTTCTGACTCTGAAGATTTCAATCATCAAAGTTTGGACTCTGCCTATTTCCCAAGGCCCTTAATGGACATATATGTAGCCATAGCTTAAAAATTCCCCAGTTTGGGGTTCAGGGAGGCACTGATTTGGAAAAATCCCTGGTGTTCTCCTTACATGCACGGGACCATTCCTATGGCTAAAACATGCCTGTCACACCTAGAGGATGGTACACCGTTTGATCGGAAACAGTTTGGAAAAGTCACCTCATCTCCTCATCGCCTGGTGCTCGTGTTCACCCCTCCAGCATCTTTCCTAACAATCTCCTCACTTGGGGATATCAGCATCGTCAACATCCTGTTGCACACAGTTTGGAATTTGTCCAGAGGATGAAGTGGAAGGATGAGAAAAATTCAGAGACAAGTCCTAGGTGTTCGGACAGGCACATGCCACTGTAATTTCCAATCCGGAAGACAAATTCATCAAAGGCTAGAATTTCCCACAGAAACAGAATAGTGCTAGAGGAAATCCCGCTGTTTTGTGTCCAGTTTCCAAAAACACAAGTAGAAAAATGGAACTCAGGGGCACTAAAATTCATGAAACTGCAGAGTTGAAAATATCTATCGTCAAAAACTGTCTTGAGGTAAGTCACAGAAAACGACTTGTAAGCAAGGGAGAGTGGCAGGAAGCAGATTTGAAGAGGTGGAAAGGACTCCCCATTAAAGCAAAAGAAAAGGGGCTGAACATCACCAATGATGCAGTTGGCCAAAAAGGGCGTATGCATTTTTTCTGAATATATTCAAGTAAAGGCCATACACACTTTTTATCCAACCAAACAGGTGGGCACTGGAAATCAATACTACAAAATGTATCACTTCACCTCAGTCAGAAGGGCCATCCACATAAAGTGTAAACACCAGAAATGCAGGACAGGGTGAGGAGAAAAGGGAGCCCTGTGAGGCTGATAGTGGAAATGTAATTTGCCAACGGCCACTCTGGAGAAGTGTATTGTGTTTGCTAAAACATCGAAAAAATGAGCTACAGAGCATAGGGCACTTGCACTCATGGGCGTATACCTTGGGAAAAACAAAAATGGACAGAAAACAGGCACCCCAAAGTTTACCACCTCTCTGTTAAAAAGGGCCTCAACTTGGATATAAAATAAATGTCCCTGGAAGGATAAAATGGATAAAAGAGATGGGGTACTTATGTAGAGTGGAATATTACTCATCCAGAAATCAATGAAATAAGGCCAGTTGTAACAACTCTGGAGGAGATACATACGATCATTCTAAGTGACGTATGTCAGAAAGAAAAAGACACATATCATAAGATGTCACTTAAAGGTGGAATGAAAAATGGCTACACATGAAATAACTTACAAAACAGAAACATAGTCAAATATGTAGAAAATCGACATAAGGCTGCTAAATGGGAAAGGTGGGGAAGGGTGAGGTATTATCCAGGAGGTTGAAATTAGCAAAGATACCATTCCAAGTACCAAATTGGATAAATGACAAGGCCTACACGGTACCTCAAAGAACTGCACTCAGCCCACTCAAGTCAATGGAAAATAATACATATGACCGGTAAGCATCTGAAAAAGAATTTATTGTTGTCTCACAGTACATGAATCAAGTGGATGCACAGCAGCAAAAAACAGAGCATTGAAAATCAGCTGTAACCATTATAAAAATAAATTTAAAAATATGTATAAAAACATTGAGACAGACAAAAATTCTTACAACTTTTGTTGAAGGGCTACGATGTAACATGGATTGAACACATGTAGGCCCACAGCAGGATGATATATAAGGCTGGAAGCTATGCAAGCTAAGAGATATTAGAGAGGCTGGGTGAGGAAATGCAGACCTTTTAAAGTAATACTGCCTGGTACCCATTCCATGGGTCCCAAATCTGCAGGTTCAAGGGAATCTTCTGACAGAGAAAACATGCCTGGAAAACCAAGATGAACGTACACTGTGTGCTCAGGAAATGTGTGTAAAATGCACCTCATTTTTGATCTCCTGGTGCTGGGGTTCGCCATTCCTGCCACATTACTAACAATCTCCCCACTTGGAGAATCAGCACCTTTAACCTCCTGTTTCACACAGTTTGCAATTTCTGCAGAGGATAAACGGGAAGAAGGGGAACCAATGAGAGACTAGCTGTAGGTGTTTTGACAGGCACATGTCACTCTAATTTCCCATTAGGAAGAAGAATTAACCAAAGGCATAGCCTGCCTCCCCAGAAGCAGAATAGGGCCGGAAGCAATACAATGGTTTGGCGGCCAGCTCACAAAAAAATGCGAGTTGAAAAATGGAGCTCAGGAGCAGACAATTCAAAGACCTGCAAAGATATAAATGATAACCAACGTCCAAAAATATATTCAGGTAAGGCAACGAAGAGGATCTGAATGAGCGGCAGAATTGCAGGAAACAGATTTCAAAAAGTAGATTGTACTCAGAGTTAAAGCATATGAAAAGCAGCAGAATTTCTAAAATGATGCAGTTGGGCAAAAGGGTGTATGCGTTTTTTTCGTGAATATCTTCAGGAAAAAAGCACATACAGAGTTTTTGGCCAACCAAGCAAGCCGGAAATGCAAGTCCGCTCAACAAAGAAGTCTCAATTTCCACTGCTCAGAAAGGCCATCCAAAAAATGTGTACAAACCAGAAATGCAGGAGAGGCCATGGAGAACACGGAGCCTGGTCACGCTGATGGGTGGGGTATAAATATCCAAGAGCCACTCTGAAGAAGTGTATGTTGTTTCCTAAAACATCTAAAATACAAAGCCCCCGAGCAAAGGGGACTTCAACTCATGGGCATATGACTTGGGAAGACTAAAGATGAACAAGACACAGGCACCCCAAAATTTAGGGCTGCTCTGCATACAAGAACCTCCACTTCGGTACACATAAAATATCCCTGGAAAAAGAGAAATGCATAAAGATCTTGTGGTAATTTTGTACAACGGAATATCACTCAGACGTGATATCAATGCCATAAGGCCAGTAGCAGCATAATGAGTGGATTAAGGTACGATGATTCTAAGTGCAATAAGTCACACAGAAAAAGAATCTAATCATAAGATATCACTTATAGAGGTAATGTCAACATAACAACACATGAACTGAATTAGGAAAGAGAACCGAGTCTCACATTTAGAAAACACTGTTATGCCTGCTTAAGGGGAAAGTAGAGGTGGGGTGATGCATAAAACCAGAGTTTGATATTAGCACAGGTACCATTCCATAAACCAAATACAGAATAGACAAGACCTACACTTTCCTCAGTGAACGGGACTCAACACCCCCATTCCACACAGAGGAATATATCTGACTAGTAAAAAATCTTAAAACCTATGTATTGATATGTCTCTGTAAGGGAATCAATTGGGTCTAGAGCAGCATAAACACGTCCGTGAAAATCAGTTCAACCCCATTATAAAAATGAATTTCAAAAACAAAACAAAATAACAGCGAAATTCTTACACAATTCCTTCAGGTGTTCTGATGAAACCTGGAATGACCCTATCTGCAAACACAGCTGGATGAGACATAAGGCTGGACACCGGGGAATGAGAGGACTGGTGAGATTGGGAGAGAAAATGCAGACCCTTTAAAGTAGTAATGCATGCCACCATTCCATGTGTCCCAAATCTCCAGGTAGAAGGGAATATCACTACAGTTATAACATGTATGGGAAACCTAGAGAATGAACACACTGTTTTGGCGAAAGGTTTCTAAAAGTCTCCTAATTTTTCCTCTCCTTGTGCTCCAGTTTGGCATTCCAACTGCTTTACTATCAATCTCCCAACTTTGGAGAGTCAACCCCTATAACCTCCTGGTTCGCACAGTTTGCTAATTGTGCAGAGGATGAAAGGGAAGAGGGAGAACCAATCAGAGAGTAGATTAAGGCATTTGGACGGGCACATGTCACTCTAATTTCCCGTTCAGGAAGAAGAATTAACCAAAGCCTCAGCCAACAGCAGGGAACCAGTATAGCCACCCCTGGAACCAGTATAGGTCCTGAAGCAATATTGTGGATTTGCGGTCAGCTCACAAAAATGGGATTTCAAAATTGGAGCTCAGGGGCACAGAAATTCACAAACCTGCAGTTATAAAGAACTACTCAATTCCAAAAATCTGTTGAGGAAAGGCAAAGAAGTGGACTTGAAAATGAGGCAGAATTGCACAAAACATATTTCAAGAGGTAAATTAGAATCGCCTTTAAAGCTCAGGAAAACCATCACAACTTCGACAATGATGCACTTGGCCAAAAAGGGCGTATGACTTTTCTCCTGAATATATTCAGGAGAAAACGCATACGCCCTTTTTGGCCAATCAAGCAAGCGCACAATGCAAATCCACACTACAAAGAATTGTCACTTCCCACCGGTAAAAAGGGATATCCGAAAATCTGTAAAAAACACAAAGGCAAGAGAGAGATGACAAGGGCATGAAGCAATGTGATCCCAAGGGTCATGGAGGATTGTGATGACAAGTGCATGGAGCATTGTGATGACAAGATTATGTAGCATTTGCTGACAAAGGCATGGAGCATTGTGATGACAAGGTTCATGGAGCACTGTGATGACAAGCCTCAAGGAGCATTGTGATTAGAGTGGTCATGGAGCATTGGGATGACAAGGGCATGGATCCTTGTGATGACAAGGGTCATCGAGCATTTTGATCACAAGAGTCCCGGATCATTGTGCTGTCAGGGTTCATGGAGCGTTGTGATGACAGTGGTCCTGGAGCATTGTGATGAGAGTGGTCACGGAGCATTGAGATGAGAAGGTCATGGAGCATTGGGCTGAAAATGTTCATGGAGTATTGTGATGACAGGTGTCATGGAGCATTGTGATGACAAGGGCATGGAGCATTGGGATGAGAAGGCCATGAAGCGTTCTGATGACATGCATCACGGAGCACTGTGATGACAAGGGTATGGAGCATTGTGATTACAGGGGTCTTGGAGCACTGTGATGAAAAGGGCATGGGTCATTGTGATGAAAAAGGCATGGAGCCTTGTCATGACAGGGTTCAAGGAGCATACTGATGACAACTGTCAGGGAGCATTGTGATGATAAGTGTATTGAGCATTGTGATGACAAGATTATGTAGCATTTGCTGACAAAGGCATGGAGCATTGTGATGACAAAGTTTATGGAGCACTGTGATGAAAAGATTGTGGAGCACTGTGATGACAAGCGCACGGCATATTGTGATGACATGGGTCATGGAGCATTGTGCTGAGAAAGGCATAGAGCATTGTGATGACAAGGGTAAAATAGCATTGTGATGAAAACTTCATGGAGCATTGTGGTGAAAAATGTCACAGAGATTGGTGATGACGAGGGCATGTACCATTGTGACGACAAAGGTCATGAAGCATTGAGATGACTGGAGTCACGGAGCATTGTGATGACAGGGGTCATGGAGCATTGTGATAACAAGGGCATGGAGCATTGTGATGACAAGTGTCATGGAGGATTCTGTTGACAAAGGTAATGGAGCATTGTGATGACAATCGCTTGAAGCATTGTGATGACAAGGGTCAGTGAGCATTGTACTGACAAGTGCATGGAGAATTGTGATGACAAGTGTCATGCAGCACTCTTATGACAAGCTTGTGAAGTATTTTGATGACAATGGCATGGAGCATTCTGATGACATGCGTCACAGAGCTTTGTGATGACAAGGGCATGGAGCATTGTGAGGAGAAGTGCATCGAGCGTTGTGATGACAAGCCTCATGGAGATTTGTGATGACAAATGCATGGAGCAATGTGATGAGAGGGTTCATGGAACATTGTTATGACAATGGAATGGAGCATTGTGATGCCAAGGGTCATGGAGCTTTGTGATGACAAAGTCATGGAGCATTTTGATGATAAGCGCGTGGTGCATTGTGATGAGAAGTGCAGGGAGCATTGTGATGACATGGGTTATGGAGCATTGTGCTTACATGCGAATCGAGCATTGTGATGACAAATCTCATGGAGCATTGTGCTGAAAATTGCATGGAGCTTTGTGATGACAAGGGTCACAAAGCATTGTGATGAATAGTTCATGGAGCATTGTGATGACAGAGTCATGGAGCAATCTGATGAAATGTATCATGGAACATTTTGATGACAGGGGTTATGGAACATTGTGATGTCAGGGGTCATGGAGCATTGTGATGAAAAGTGTCATGGAGCATTTTGTGACAGGGGTTATGGAACATTGTGATGTCAGGGGTCAGGGAGCATTGTGAAGATATGGGAATGTAGCATTGTGATGATATGGGCATGTAGCATTTTGATGACAGGTGTCATGGAACATGGTGATGACGGGGTGAGGGAGTATTGTGATGACTAGTGACGGAACATTGTGATATATGTGGTGAGAGAGCATTTAGATGAGAAGTGCATGGAGAATTGTGATGAAATGTTTTATGGAGCATAGAGATGAAAAGGATGTGGAGCATTGTGATGACAAGCGCATGGTGAATTGTTATGACATGTGTCATGGAGCATTGTGTTGACAAGTGCATGGAGCATCGTGATGACAAGTGTCATGGAGCATTGTGCTGACAAACGCAGGTAGCATTGTGATGACAAGGCTCATAGGGTTTTGTGATGAAAATTTCATGGAGCATTGTGGTGACAAAGGTCACAGAGCCTAGTGTGACGAGGGCATGGACCATTGTGATGACAAAGGTCATGAAGCATTGTGATGACTGGAGGCACGGAGCACTGTGATGACAGGGGCATGGAACATTGGTCTGAGAAGTTTCATGGATTATTGTGATGACAGTGGGCATGGCACATTGTGATGACCAGGGCATGGAACACTGTGGTGACAAAGGTCACAGAGCCTTGTGTGACGAAAGCATGGACCATTGTGATATAAAATGTCATAAAGCATTGTGATGACTAGAGTCACGGAGCATTTTGATGACAGGGGTCATGGAGCATTGTGATGACAAAGGCATGGAGCATTGTGATGACAGGGGCATGGAACATTGGTCTGACAATTTTCATGGATTATTGTGATGACAGTGGGCATGGCTCATTGTGATGACAAGGGCATGGAGCATTGTGATGACAAGGCCATGGAGTACTGTGAAAACAGGTGTCAGGGAGCATTGTGATGACATATGTCATGGTCCATTGCGATGTCAATGGCATGGAGCATTGTGATGCCAAGTGTCATGGAGCATTGTAATGACAAGTGTTATGGAACATTGTGAACAGAAGAATTTTGATTTTCTTGTGATGACAATAGCATGAAATATTATGGTGATGGCCACGGTGCATTGTGATGACATGGTTCATGAAGCATTGTGAAGAAAAGTGGCATGGAGCATTGTGATTACAGGGGTGTTGGAGCATTGTGATGACAAGGGCATGGAGTATTGTGATTACAGGGGTCTTGGAGCATTGTGATGACAAGGGTCATGGAGGCTTGCGATGACAAGGCCGTGGAACATTGTGTTAGCAGTGGTCATGGAGCATTGTTATGACAGGGGTAATGGAGCATTGTGATGACAAGGGTATGGGGCATTGGTCTGAAAAGTTTCATGGATTATTTTGATGAGAGTGGGCATGGATCATTGTGATGACAAGGGCAAGGAACACTGTGATAGATAGATCATGCAGGATTGTAATGACAAGGGCATGTAGCATTGTGTTGAGAAGGACATCGAACATTGTGATTACAAGAGTCATGGAGATTTGGGATGACAAGTGCATGGAGCAATGTGATGAGAGTGTTCATGGAGCATTGTGATGACATTGGAATGGAGCATTGTGATGCCAATGGTCATGGAGCTTTGTGATGACAAATGTCATGGAGCATTTTGATGACATATGTTATGGGGCATTGTGAGGTCAGGGGTCATGGAGCATTGTGATGGAAAGGATCATGGAGCATTTTGATTACATGGCTTATGGAGCATTGTGATATCAGGGGTCATGGAGCACT
Source organism: Hyperoodon ampullatus (assembly GCF_949752795.1). Taxonomy (NCBI): domain Eukaryota; kingdom Metazoa; phylum Chordata; class Mammalia; order Artiodactyla; family Ziphiidae; genus Hyperoodon; species Hyperoodon ampullatus. The sequence continues at coordinate 798,534 of NW_027640499.1, read as the reverse complement.
GTGATGATAAGGGCATGTAGTATTGTGATGACAGATGTCAGGGAAAATTGTGATGACAAGGGTGAGGGAGTATTGTTATGACTAGTGATGGAACATTGTGATATCAGTGGTGACGGATCATTTTGATTAGAAGTGCATGCAGCATTTTGATGACAAGCTGGTGGAGCATTTTGCTGACAAGCGCATGGAGCATTGTGATTACAAGGGTCATTGAGTATTGTGCTGAGAAAGGCATGGAGCATTGTGATGACAAGGGTCATGGAGCATTGTGATGAAAAGTTCATGGAGCATGTTGGTGACACAGGTCACAGAGCCTTGTGATGACGAGGGCATTGACCTTTGTGATGACAAAGATCATGAAGCATTGTGTTGAATGGAGTCACAGGGCATTGTGATGACAGGGGTCATGGAGCATTTTGATGTCAAGGGCATGGAGCATTGTGATGACAGGGGCATGGAGCATTAGTCTCACAAATTTCATGGATTATTGTGATGACAGTGGGCATGGTGCATTGTGATGAAAAGAGCATGGAACATTGTGATGACAACGTCATGGATTATTGTGAAGACAGGTGTCAGGGAAAAATGTGATGACATATGTCACGGTCCAATGTGATGCCAATGACATGGAGGATTGTGATGCCAAGTGTCATGGAGGATTTTGATGACAAAGGTAAAGGAGCATTGTGATGATCAGGACATGGAGCAATGTGATGGCAAGACCGTGGAGCATTGTGATGAGAAGACCATGGATAATTGTGATGACGAGCATCATGGAACTTTATGATGAAAAGAGACATGGAGCATTCTGACATAAGATATCACTTATGAAGGAAATGTAAACATGGCTAAATATGAACTGAATTAGGAAAGAGTACAGAGTCTCACATTTAGAAAACATATTTATGGCTGCTTAGGGGAAAGAAAGGTGGGAAGATGCACAAAACCAGAGTTTGATATTAGCACAGGTACCGTTCCATAATCCAAATACAGAATAGACAAGACCTACTCCTTCCTCAGTGAACGGGACTCAACACCCCTATTCCCCGCAGAGGAATATATCTGATTAGTAAGAAGCTTTTTTTTTTTTTTTTTTTTTTTGCGGTATGTGGGCCTCTCACTGTTGTGGCTTCTGCCGTTGCGGAGCACAGGCTCAGGACACGCAGGCTCAATGGCCATGGCTCATGGGCCAAGCCGCTCCGCGGCATGTGGGATCCTCCAAGACCGGGGCACGCACCCGTGTCCCCTGCATCGGCAGGCGGACTCTCAACCACTGCGCCCCAGGGAAGCCCCTGATTAGTAAGAATCTTAAAACCTATGTATCGATATGTCTCCGTAAGGGAATCAAATCTGTCTAGACCGGCATAAACACGTCAGTGAAAATCAGCTCAACCCCATTATAAAAATGAATTTCAAAAACAACAACAAAAAAAAAACAGCGAAATTCAAACACAATTCCTTCAGGTGTTATGATGAAACCAGTAATGACCCTATCTAAAATGACAGCTGGATGAGACATAAGGCTGGTCACTTGGGACTGAGAGGATTGGTGAGATTGGGTGAGAAAATGCAGACGCTTTAAAGCAATAATGCATTCCACCAATTCCATGTGTCCCAACTCTCCAGTTAGAAGGGAATATCACTACAGTTATAACATGTATGGGAAACGTAGAGAATGTACACACTGTGAATTCTAAAGGATTCTAAAACTCAATTAATAGTCCCTCTCCTGGTGCTCCAGTTTGACTTTCCAACTGCTTTACTATCAATCTCCCAAATAAGAGACAGCCCCTTTAACCTCCTGGTTCGCACAGGTTGCCAATTTGGCAGAGGATGAAACGGAAGAGGGAGAACCAATGAGAGAGTAGCTGTTAGGCATTTGGACGGGCACATGACACTCTAATTTCCCGGCAGGAAGAATTAACAAAAGTCTCAGCCAGCAGCCAGGAACCAGTATAGGTCCTGAACCAAAATTTTGGACTTCTAGTCAGCTCACAAAAAAAGAGTTGAAAAATGGAGCTCAGGGGCACAGCAATTCACAAACTGGCAGAGTAATAAAGGGCAACTATCGTCCAAAAATCTGTTGAGGGAAGGCCACGTGGCAGACTTGAAAGCGAGACAGAATAGCAAGAAACAGATTAAAGAGGTACATTGGAATCGCCTTTAAAGCACAGGAAGAGGGGCACAACTTCGACAATGATGCACTTGGCCAAGCAGGGCGTATGCGTTTTCTCCTGAATATATTCAGGAGGAAACACATACGCCCTGTTTGGCCAAGCAAGCAAGCAGGCAATGCAATTCGGCACTGCAAAGAAGTATCACTTCCCACCGTTCAAAAGTGACATCCACAAAATGTGTAAAAACAACAAAGGCAAGACCGGCCCTGGAGAACAGGGAGCCTCGTTATGCTGATGGGCAGGATGTAAATTGCCTACTGCCTCTCTGGAGGAGTGCATTGTGCTCCCTAAAACAGGTAAACAACAGAGGTACATAGCCAAGGGCACTTCAAGTCTAGGGAATATAACTTGGGGAAACTGAAAATCAATAAGACACAGCCACACCAAAATTTAGGGCTGCACTGCTTACAATAACCTAAACTTGGGTACACCATATATATATCGCAGGAAAGACAAAAATGGTTCAAGAAATTGTGTTACTTACGTAGGATGGAATATCCCTCAGCCATGAAATCAATGTCATAAGGCCAGTAGCAGCAAAATGAGTGCATTCAGGTACCATGATTCTAAGTGAAATAAGTCACAGAGAAAAAGAAACTAATATTAAGATATCACTTATGAAGGTCCTGTAACATGGCTAAACATGAACTGAGTTAGGAAAGAGAGCAGAGTCTCACATTTAGAAAATACTCTTATGACTGCTTAAGGGGAAGGAGAGGTGGGGTGATGCATAAAACCAGAGTTTGATATTAGTACAGGTACATTTTCAAAAACCAAATACGTAATTGACAAGACCTACACTTTCCTCAGTGAAAGGGACTCAAAACAACATATTTCGCACAGAGGAATATATCTCACTAGTCAGAATCTTAAAACCTATGTATTCATATGTCTCCGTAAGGGAATCAAGTGTGTCTAGACATGCAAAAACATGGAAGTGAGAATCAGCTCAAACCCACGATAAAAAGGAATTTCAAAAACAAAACAGAAAAACAGGGAAATTTTTTACAATTCCTTCAGGGGCCCTGATGAAACCTTGAATGACCCAATCTACAATGAGAGCTGGATGTGGCATAACGCTGGATAATTGGGACTGAGAAGATTGGTGAGATTGGCTGAGCAAATGCAGACACTTTAAAGCAATAATGTGTGGCACACATTCTATGGGTCCCAACTCTCCAGGTTGAATGGAATATTACTACAGCTATAACATGTACGGCAAACATAGAGAAAGACACACTATGAATATGAAAAGTTTCTAAAACTCAACTAATAGTCCCTCGCCTGGTGCTCCGGTTTGACTTTCCAACTGCTTTACTATCAATCTCTCAAATTGGAGAGACACAGCCATTAACCTCCTGGTTCGCACAGGTTGCCAAATTGGCAGAGGATGAAAGGGAAGAGGGAGAACCAATGAGACAGCAGCTGTTACACATTTGGACTGGCACATGTCACTCTAATTTCCTGGCAGGAAGAAGAATTAACTAAAGTCTCAGCCACCTGCCGGGAAACAGTATAAGTCCTGAACCAAAATATTGACTTGCGGTCAGCTCACAAAAAAAGAGTTGAAAAATGGAGCTCAGGGGCACAGCAATTCACAAAATGGCAGAGTAATAAAGGACCACTATCATCCAAAAATCTGTTGAGGGAAGGCCACGAGGTGGACTTGAAAGCCAGCCGGAATAGCAGGAAACAGATTTCAAGAGGTACATTGGAATCGCATTCAAAGCACAAGAAGAGGGGCACAATTTCGACAATGATGCACTTGGCAAAAAGGGCGTATGCGTTTTCTCCTGAATATATTCAGGAGAAAATGCATACGCCCTTTTTGGCCAAGCAAGCAAGCGGGCAATGCAAATCGGCACTACAAAGAAGTATCACTTCCCACCGGTCAAAAGGGACATTCGCAAAATGTGTAAAAACCAGAAAGGCAAGACAGGCATTAGAAAACAGGGAGCCTAGTTATGATGATGGGCAGGATGTAAATTGGCAACTCCCTCTCTGGAGGAGTGCATTGTGTTCCCTAAAACAGGTAAACACCAGAGCTACAGAGCCAAGGGCACATCCAGTGTAGGGAATATACCATGGGAAAACTGATAATCAATAAGACACAGCCACCCCAATATTTATGGCTGCACTGCTTACAAGAACCTCAACTTGGGTACACCTTAAATAACTCGGGAAAGACAAAATTTGTTCAAGAAATTGTGGTACTTACGTAAGATGGAATATCCTTCAGCCATGAAATCAACATCGTAATGCCAGTAGCAGCAAAATGGGTGGATTCAAGTACGATGATTCTAAGTGAAATAAGTCACAGATAAAAAGAAACTTATCATGAGATATCACTTATAAAGGTCCTGTAAACATGGCTACACATGAACTGAGTTAGGAAAGAGAACAGAGTCTCACATTTAGAAAACACTCTTATGCCTGCTTAATTGGAAAGGAGAGGGGGGATGATGCATAAAACCAGAGTTTGATATTCGTACAGCTACCTTTCCAAAAACCAAATATGGAATAGACAAGACCTACAACGTCCTCAGTGAAAGGGACTCAAAACCCCATATTTCCCTCAGAGGAATATATCTGACTTGTAAGAATCTTAAAACCTATGTATTGATATGTCTCCGTAAGGGAATCAAGTGGGGCTAGACTGGCATAAACATGGCAGTGAGAATCAGCTCAAACCCACTATAAAAAGGAATTTCAAAAACAAAAAAAAAAAAAAACCTGGATAATCTTTACATTTCCTTCAGGGGATCTGATGAAACCTGGAATGACCATATATACAACGACAGCTGGATTTGGCATAAGGCTGGACACTTGGGACTGAGAGGATTGGTGAGTATCGGTGAGCAAATGCAGACCATTTAAAACAATAATGCGTGGCACGCATTCCAAGCGTCCCAACTCTCCAGGTTGAAGGGAATATTACTACAGCTATAACATGTATGGGAAACCTAGAGAATGGACACACTGTGAATACGAAAGGTTTCTAAAACTCAACTAATACTCCCTCTCCTGGTGCTCCGGTTTGAATTTCCAACTGATTTATTATCAATCTCCCAACTTGGAGAGACAGCCCTTTTAACCTCCTGGTTCTCACAGGTTGCCAGTTTGGCAGAGGCTGAAAGGGAAGATGGAGAACCAATGAGAGAATAGCTGTTAGGCATTTGGACGGGCACATGTCACTCTACTTTCCCGGCAGGAAGAAGAATTAATCAAATTCTCAGCCACCCCCTGGGAACCTGTATAGGTCCTGAACCAAAATTTTGGACTTGTGGTCTGCTCACAAAAAATGAGTTGAAAAATGGAGCTAAGGGGCACAGCAATTCACAAACTGGCAGAGTACTAAAGGGCAACTATCGTCCAAAAATCTGTTGAGGGAAGGCAACGAGGTGGACTTGAAAGCGAGCCGGAATAGCAGGAAACAGATTTCAAGAGGTACATTGGAATCACCTTCAAAGCAAAGGAAGAGGGGCACAACTTCGACAATGATGCACTTGCCCAAAAAGGGTGTATGCGTTTCCTCCTGAATATATTCAGGAGGAAACGCATAAGCCCTTTTTGGCCAAGCAAGCAAGCGGGCAATGCATTTCTGCAGTACAAAGAAGTATCACTTCCCAGTGGTCAAAAGGGACATCCACAAAATGTGTAAAAACCAGAAAGGCAAGACAGGCCCTGGAAAACAGCGAGCCTAGTTATGCTGATGGCCAGGATGTAAATTGCCACCTGCCTCTCTGGGAGAGTGAAATGTGTCCCCTAAAACAATTAAACAACAGAGCTACAGAGCCAAGGGCACATCCAGTCTAGGGAATGTACCTTGGGAAAACTGAAAATCAATAAGACAGAGCCATCCCAAAATTTAGGGCTGCACTGCTTACAAGAACCTCAACCTGGGTACACCCTAAATATCCCAGGAAAGACAAAATTGGTTCAAGAAATTGTGGTACTTACGTACGATGGAATATCCCTCAGCCATGAAATCAATGTCATAAGGCCAGTAGCAGCAAAATGAGTTTATTCAGGTACGATGATTCTAAGTGAAATAAGTCATAGAGAAAAAGAAACTTATCAGAAGATATCATTTATGAACGTCCTGTAAACATGGCTACACATGAACTGAGTTAGGAAACAGAACAGAGTCTCACATTTAGAAAACACTCTTATGCCTGATTCAGGGGAAAGGAGAGGAGGGGTGATGCATAAAACCAGAGTTTGATATTCGTACAGCTACCGTTCCAAAAACCCAATATGGAATAGACAAGACCTACACCTTCCTCAGTGAAAGGGACTCAAAACCGCATATTTCCTGCAGAGTAATATATCTGACTAGTAAGAATCTTAAAACCTATGTATTGATATGTCCCCTTAAGGGAATGAAGTGGGTCTAGACTGGCATAAACATGGCAGTGAGAATAAGCTCAAACCCACTATAAAAAGGAATTTCATAAACAAAACAAAAAAACAGGGAAATTATTTACAATTCCTACAGGGGCTCTGATGAAACCTGAAATGGCCCTCTGTACAAGGACAGCTGGATGTGGCATAAGCCTGGACACTTGGGACTGAGAAGTTTGGTGAGATTCAGTGAGCAAATTCAGACCGTTTAAAGCAATAATGCGTGGCAAACATTCCAAGGGTCCCAACTCTCCAGGTTGAAGGGAATATTACTACAGCTATAACATGTACGGGAAACCTAGAGAATGGACACACTGTGAATACGAAAGGTTTCTAAAACTCAACTAATAGTCCCTCTCCTGGTGCTCCGGTTTGAATTTCCAACTGCTTTACTATCAATCTCCCAACCTGGAGAGACAGCCCCTTTAACCTCCTGATTCGCACAGGTTGCAAATTAGGCAGAGGATGAAAGGAAAGATGGAGAACCAATGAGAGAGTAGCTGTTAGGCATTTGGACGGGCACATGTCACTCTAATTTCCCAGCAGAAAGAAGAATTAACCAAAGACTCAGCCACCCGCCGGGAACCAGTATAAATCCTGAAGCAAAATTTTGGACTTGCGGTCAGCCCACAAAAACGAGTTGAAAAATGGAGCTCAGGGGCACAACAATTAACAAATTGGCAGATTAATAAAGAGCAACTATTGTCCAAAAATCTGTTGAGGGAAGGCAACGAGGCGGATTTGAAAGCGAGCCAGAATAGCAGGAAACAGATTTCAAGAGGTACATTGGAATCGCCTTTAAAGCACAGGAAGAGGGGCACATCTTCGACAATGATGCACTTGGCCAAAAAGGGTGTATGTGTTTTCTCCTGAATATGTTGAGGAGAGATCACATACTCCCTTTTTGGGCAAGCAAGCAAGCGGGCAATGCAAATCTGCACTACAAAGACGTATCACATCCCACCGGTCAAAAGGGACATCCGCAAAATGTGTAAAAACCAGAAAGGCAAGACAGGCCCTGGAGAACAGGGAGCCTAGTTATGCTGATGGGCGGGATGTAAATTGCCAACTGCCTCTCTGGAGGAGTGCATTGTGTTTCCTAAAACAAGTAAACAACAGAGATACAGAGCCAAGGGCAATTCCAGTCTAGGGAATATACCTTGGGAAAACTGAAAATCAATAAGACAGAGCCACCCCAAAATTTAGGGCTGCACTGCTTACAAGAACCTCAACTTGGGTACACATTAAATATCTGAGGAATGACAAAAATTGTTCAAGAAATTGTGTTACTTACGTATGATGGATTATCCCTCAGTCATGAAGTCAATGTCATAAGGCCAGTAGCAGCAGAATGAGTGGATTCAGGTACGATGGTTCTAAGAGAAATACGTCAAGAACATAAAGAAACTTATCATAAGATATCACTTATGAAGGTCCTGTAAACATGGCTACACATGAAATGAGTTAGGAAAGAGAACAGAGTCTCACATTTAGAAAACACTCTTATGCCTGCTTAAGGGGGTAGGAGAGGTGGGGTGATGCACAAAACCAGAGTTTGATAGGAATACAGGTACCGTTCCAAAAACCAACTACGGAATAGACAAGACCTACACCTTCCTCAGTGAACGGGACTCAAAACCCCATATTTCCCACAGAGGAATATATCTGATTAGTAAGAATCTTAAAACCTATGTATTGATATGTCTCTGTAAGGGAATCAAGTGTGTCTAGACTGGCATAAACATGGCAGTGAGAATCAGTTCAAACCCACTTTAAAAAGGAATTTCAAAAACAAAACACAAAAACACGGAAATTCTTTACAATTCCTTCATTTGCTCTGATGAACCCTGGAATGATCCTATCTACAACGGCACTTGGATGTGGCATAAGGTTGGACACTTGGGACTGAGAGGATCGGTGAGATTCGGTGAGCAAATGCAGACCATTTAAGGCAATAATGCGTGGCACACATTCCAAGGGTCCCAACTCTCCAGGTTGAAGGGAATATTACTACAGCTATAGCATGTACAGGAAACCAGAGAATCGACAGACTGTATATACAAAAGGTTTATAACACTCAACTAATAGTCCCTCTCCTGGTGCTTCTGTTTGACATTCCAACTGCTTGACTATCAATCTCCCAACTTGGAGAGACAGCCCCTTTAACCTCCTGGTTCGCACAGTTTGCCAGTTTGGCAGAGGATGAAAGTGAAGAGGGAGAACCAATGAGAGAGTAGCTGTGAGGCATTTGGACGGGCACATGTCACTCTAATTTCCCGGCAGGAAGAAGAATTAGCCAAAGTCTCAGCCACCAGCCAGGAACCAGTATAGGTCCTGAACCAAAATTTTGGTCTTGCGGTCTGCTCACAAAAAGCGACTAGAAAAATGGAGCTCAGGGGCACAGCAATTCACACACTGGCAGAGTAACAAATGACAACTCTCGTCCAAACATCTGTTGAGTGAAGGCAACGAGGTGGACTTGAAAGCGAGACAGAATACCAGGAAACAGATTTCAAGAGGTACATTGGAATCGCCTTTAAAGCACAGGAAGAGGGCACAACTTCGACAATGATGCACTTGGCCAAAAAGGGTGTATGGGTTTTCTCCTGAATATATTCAGGAGAAAACCCATACGCCCTTTTTGGCCATGCAAGCAAGCGGGCAATGCAAATCTGCACTACAAAGAAGTATCACTTCCCACCGGTCAAAAGGGGCATCCGTAAATGTGTAAAAAACAGAAAGGCAAGACAGGCCCTGGAGAACAAGAAGCCTAGTTATGCTGATGGGCAGGATGTAAATTGCCAACTGCCTTTCTGGTGGAGTGCATTGTGTTCCCTCAAACAAGTAAACAACCGAGCTACAGAGCCAAGGGCACATCCAGTCTAGGGAATATACCTTGGGAAAACTGAAAATCAATAAGACAGAGCCACCCCAAAATTTAGGGCTGCACTGCTTACAAGAACCTCAACTTGGGTACACCTTAAATATCCCAGGAAAAAAAATTGGTTCAAGAAACTGTGTTACTTACGTACAATGGAATATCCCTCATTCATGAAATCAATGTCATAAGGCCAGTAGCAGCAGAATGAGTGGATTCAGGTACGATGGTTCTAAGTGAAATAAGTCACAAACATAAAGAAACTTATCATAAGATATCACATATGAAGGTCCTGTAAACATGGCTACACATGAACTGAGTTAGGAAAGAGAACAGAGTCTCACATTTAGAAAACACTCTTATGCCTGCTTAAGGGGGAAGGAGAGGTGGGGTGATGAACAAAACCAGAGTTTGATAGGAATACAGGTACCGTTCCAAAAACCAACTCCGGACTAGACAAGACCTACACCTTCCTCAGTGAACGGGACTCAAAACCCCATATTTCCCAAAGATGAATTTATCTGACTAGTAGAATCTTAAAACCTATGTATTGATATGTCTCTGTAAGGGAATCAAGTGTGTCTAGACTGGCATAAACATGGCAGTGACAATCAGTTCAAACCCACTTTAAAAAGGAATTTCAAAAACAAAACAAAAAAACATGGAAATTCTTTACTATTCCTTCAGTTGCTCTGATCAACCCTGGAATGATCCTATCTACAACGACACCTGGATGTGGCATAAGGTTGGACACTTGGGACTGAGAGGATCGGTGAGATTCGGTGAGCAAACACAGACCATTTAAGGCAATAATGCGTGGCACACATTCCAAGGGTCCCAACTCTCCAGGTTGAAGGGAATATTACTACATCTATAGCATATACAGGAAACCTAGAGAATGGACACAGTGTATATACAAAAGGTTTCTAAAACTCAACTAATAGTCCCTCTCCTGGTGCTTCTGTTTGACTTTCCAACTGCTTTACTATCAATCTCCCAACTTGGAGAGACAGCCCCTTTAACTTCCTGGTTTGGACAGTTTGCCAATTTGGCAGAGGATGAAAGTGAAGAGGGAGAACCAATGAGAGAGTAGCTGTTAGGCATTTGGACGGGCACATGTCACCCTAATTTCCCGGCAGGAAGAAAAATTAACCAAAGTCTCAGCCACCCGCCAGGAACCAGTATAGGTCCTGAACCAAAATTTTGGCGTTGCGGTCAGCTCACAAAAAACGAGTAGAAAAATGGAGCTCAGGGGCACAGCAATTCACAAAATGGCAGAGTAATAAATGACAACTATCGTCCAAACAGCTGTTGAGGGAAGGCAACGAGGTGGACTTGAAAGTGAGCCGGAATAGCAGGAAACAGATTTCAAGAGGTACATTGGAATCACCTTCAAAGCAAAGGAAGAGGGGCACAACTTCGACAATGATGCACTTGCCCAAAAAGGGTGTATGCGTTTCCTCCTGAATATATTCAGGAGGAAACGCATAAGCCCTTTTTGGCCAAGCAAGCAAGCGGGCAATGCATTTCTGCAGTACAAAGTAGTATCACTTCCCAGCGGTCAAAAGGGACATCCGCAAAATGTGTAAAAACCAGAAAGGCAAGACAGGCCCTGGAGAACAGCGAGCCTAGTTATGCTGATGGCCAGGATGTAAATTGCCACCTGCCTCTCTGGAGGAGTGAAATGTGTCCCCTAAAACAGTTAAACAACAGAGCTACAGAGACAAGGGCACTTCCAGTCTAGGGAATGTACCTTGGGAAAACTGAAAATCAATAAGACAGAGCCATCCCAAAATTTAGGGCTGCACTGCTTACAAGAACCTCAACTTGGGTACACCCTAAATATCCCAGGAAAGACAAAATTGGTTCAAGAAATTGTGGTACTTACGTACGATGGAATATCCCTCAGCCATTAAATCAATGTCATAAGGCCAGTAGCAGCAAAATGAGTTTATTCAGGTACGATGATTCTAAGTGAAATAAGTCATAGAGAAAAAGAAACTTATCAGAAGATATCATTTATGAACGTCCTGTAAACATGGCTACACATGAACTGAGTTAGGAAACAGAACAGAGTCTCACATTTAGAAAACACTCTTATGCCTGATTCAGGGGAAAGGAGAGGAGGGGTGATGCATAAAACCAGAGTTTGATATTCGTACAGCTACCGTTCCAAAAACCCAATATGGAATAGACAAGACCTACACCTTCCTCAGTGAAAGGGACTCAAAACCGCATATTTCCTGCAGAGTAATATATCTGACTAGTAAGAATCTTAAAACCTATGTATTGATATGTCCCCTTAAGGGAATGAAGTGGGTCTAGACTGGCATAAACATGGCAGTGAGAATGAGCTCAAACCCACTATAAAAAGGAATTTCATAAACAAAACAAAAAAACAGGGAAATTATTTACAATTCCTACAGGGGCTCTGATTAAACCTGAAATGGCCCTCTGTACAAGGACAGCTGGATGTGGCATAAGCCTGGACACTTGGGACTGAGAAGTTTGGTGAGATTCAGTGAGCAAATTCAGACCGTTTAAAGCAATAATGCGTGGCAAACATTCCAAGGGTCCCAACTCTCCAGGTTGAAGGGAATATTACTACAGCTATAACATGTACGGGAAACCTAGAGAATGGACACACTGTGAATACGAAAGGTTTCTAAAACTCAACTAATAGTCCCTCTCCTGGTGCTCCGGTTTGAATTTCCAACTGCTTTACTATCAATCTCCCAACCTGGAGAGACAGCCCCTTTAACCTCCTGATTCGCACAGGTTGCAAATTAGGCAGAGGATGAAAGGAAAGATGGAGAACCAATGAGAGAGTAGCTGTTAGGCATTTGGACGGGCACATGTCACTCTAATTTCCCAGCAGAAAGAAGAATTAACCAAAGTCTCAGCCACCCGCCGGGAACCAGTATAAATCCTGAAGCAAAATTTTGGACTTGCGGTCAGCTCACAAAAACGAGTTGAAAAATGGAGCTCAGGGGCACAACAAGTAACAAATTGGCAGAGTAATAAAGAGCAACTATCGTCCAAAAATCTGTTGAGGGAAGGCAACGAGGCGGATTTGAAAGCGAGCCAGAATAGCAGGAAACAGATTTCAAGAGGTACATTGGAATCACCTTTAAAGCACAGAAAGAGGGGCACATCTTCGACAATGATGCACTTGGCCAAAAAGGGTGTATGCGTTTTCTCCTGAATATGTTGAGGAGAGATCACATACTCCCTTTTTGGGCAAGCAAGCAAGCGGGCAATGCAAATCTGCACTACAAAGAAGTATCACATCCCACCAGTCAAAAGGGACATCCGCAAAATGTGTAAAAACCAGAAAGGCAAGACAGGCCCTGGAGAACAGGGAGCCTAGTTATGCTGATGGGCGGGATGTAAATTGCCAACTGCCTCTCTGGAGGAGTGCATTGTGTTTCCTAAAACAAGTAAACAACAGAGATACAGAGCCAAGGGCAATTCCAGTCTAGGGAATATACCTTGGGAAAACTGAAAATCAATAAGACAGAGCCACCCCAAAATTTAGGGCTGCACTGCTTACAAGAACCTCAACTTGGGTACACATTAAATATCTGATGAATGACAAAAATTGTTCAAGAAATTGTGTTACTTACGTATGATGGATTATCCCTCAGTCAGGAAGTCAATGTCATAAGGCCAGTAGCAGCAGAATGAGTGGATTCAGGTACGATGGTTCTAAGAGAAATAAGTCAAAAACATAAAGAAACTTATCATAAGATATCACTTATGAAGTTCCTGTAAACATGGCTAAACATGAACTGAGTTAGGAAAGAGAACAGAGTCTCACATTTAGAAAACACTCTTATGCCTGCTTAAGGGGGTAGGAGAGGTGGGGTGATGCACAAAACGAGAGTTTGATAGGAATACAGGTACCGTTCCAAAAACCAACTACGGAATAGACAAGACCTACACCTTCCTCAGTGAACGGGACTCAAAACCCCATATTTCCCACAGAGGAATATATCTGATTAGTAAGAATCTTAAAACCTATGTATTGATATGTCTCTGTAAGGGAATCAAGTGTGTCTAGACTCGCATAAACATGGCAGTGAGAATCAGTTCAAACCCACTTTAAAAAGGAATTTCATAAACAAAACACAAAAACACGGATATTCTTTACAATTCCTTCATTTGCTCTGATGAACCCTGGAATGATCCTATCTACAACGGCACTTGGATGTGGCATAATGTTGGACACTTGGGACTGAGAGGATCGGTGAGATTCGGTGAGCAAATGCAGACCATTTAAGGCAATAATGCGTGGCACACATTCCAAGGGTCCCAACTCTCCAGGTTGAAGGGAATATTACTACAGCTATAGCATGTACAGGAAACCAGAGAATCGACAGACTGTATATACAAAAGGTTTATAACACTCAACTAATAGTCCCTCTCATGGTGCTTCTGTTTGACATTCCAACTGCTTGACTATCAATCTCCCAAATTGGAGAGACAGCCCCTTTAACCTCCTGGTTCGCACAATTTGCCAATTTGGCAGAGGATGAAAGTGAAGAGGGAGAAACAATGAGAGAGTAGCTGTGAGGCATTTGGACGGGCACATGTCACTCTAATTTCCCGGCAGGAAGAAGAATTAGCCAAAGCCTCAGCCACCAGCCAGGAACCAGTATAGGTCCTGAACCAAAATTTTGGTCTTGCGGTCTGCTCACAAAAAGCGACTAGAAAAATGGAGCTCAGGGGCACAGCAATTCACACACTGGCAGAGTAACAAATGACAACTATCGTCCAAACATCTGTTGAGTGAAGGCAACGAGGTGGAATTGAAAGCGAGACAGAATACCAGGAAACAGAATTCAAGAGGTACATTGGAATCGCCTTTAAAGCACAGGAAGAGGGCACAACTTCGACAATGATGCACTTGGCCAAAAAGGGCGTATGGGTTTTCTCCTGAATATATTCAGGAGAAAACCCATACGCCCTTTTTGGCCAAGCAAGCAAGCGGGCAATGCAAATCTGCACTACAAAGAAGTATCACTTCCCACCGGTCAAAAGGGGCATCCGCAAATGTGTAAAAAACAGAAAGGCAAAACAGGCCCTGGAGAACAAGAAGCCTAGTTATGCTGATGGGCAGGATGTAAATTGCCAACTGCCTTTCTGGTGGAGTGCATTGTGTTCCCTCAAACAAGTAAACAAGCGAGCTACAGAGCCAAGGGCACTTCCAGTCTAGGGAATATACCTTGGGAATACTGAAAATCAATAAGACAGAGCCACCCCAAAATTTAGGGCTGCACTGCTTACAAGAACCTCAACTTGGGTACACCTTAAATATCCCAGGAAAAAAAAAATTGGTTCAAGAAACTGTGTTACTTACGTACGATGGAATATCCCTCAGTCATGAAATCAATGTCATAAGGCCAGTAGCAGCAGAATGAGTGGATTCAGGTACGATGGTTCTAAGTGAAATAAGTCACAAACATAAAGAAACTTATCATAAGATATCACTTATGAAGGTCCTGTAAACATGGCTACACATGAACTGAGTTAGGAAAGAGAACAGAGTCTCACATTTAGAAAACACTCTTATGCCTGCTTAAGGGGGAAGGAGAGGTGGGGTGATGCACAAAACCAGAGTTTGATAGGAATACAGGTACCGTTCCAAAAACCAACTCCGCACTAGACAAGACCTACACCTTCCTCAGTGAACGGGACTCAAAACCCCATATTTCCCAAAGATGAATTTATCTGACTAGTAGAATCTTAAAACCTATGTATTGATATGTCTCTGTAAGGGAATCAAGTGTGTCTAGACTGGCATAAACATGGCAGTGACAATCAGTTCAAACCCACTTTAAAAAGGAATTTCAAAAACAAAACAAAAAAACACGGAAATTCTTTACTATTCCTTCAGTTGCTCTGATCAACCCTGGAATGATCCTATCTACAACGACACCTGGATGTGGCATAAGGTTGGACACTTGGGACTGAGAGGATCGGTGAGATTCGGTGAGCAAACGCAGACCATTTAAGGCAATAATGCGTGGCACACATTCCAAGGGTCCCAACTCTCCAGGTTGAAGGGAATATTACTACAGCTATAGCATGTACAGGAAACCTAGAGAATGGACACAGTGTATATACAAAAGGTTTCTAAAACTCAACTAATAGTCCCTCTCCTGGTGCTTCTGTTTGACTTTCCAACTGCTTTACTATCAATCTCCCAACTTGGAGAGACAGCCCCTTTAACTTCCTGGTTCGGACAGTTTGCCAATTTGGCAGAGGATGAAAGTGAAGAGGGAGAACCAATGAGAGAGTAGCTGTTAGGCATTTGGATGGGCACATGTCACCCTAATTTCCCGGCAGGAAGAAAAATTAACCAAAGTCTCAGCCACCCGCCAGGAACCAGTATAGGTCCTGAACCAAAATTTTGGCCTTGCGGTCAGCTCACAAAAAACGAGTAGAAAAATGGAGCTCAGGGGCACAGCAATTCACAAACTGGCAGAGTAATAAATGACAACTATCGTCCAAACATCTGTTGAGTGAAGGCAACGAGGTGGACTTGAAAGCGAGACAGAATACCAGGAAACAGATTTCAAGAGGTACATTGGAATCGCCTTTAAAGCACAGGAAGAGGGCACAACTTCGACAATGATTCACTTGGCCAAAAAGGGCGTATGGGTTTTCTCCTGAATATATTCAGGAGAAAACCCATACGCCCTTTTTGGCCAAGCAAGAAAGCGGGCAATGCAAATCTGCACTACAAAGAGGTATCACTTCCCACCGGTCAAAAGGGACATCCGCAAATGTGTAAAAAACAGAAAGGCAAGACAGGACCTGGAGAACAAGAAGCCAGGTTATGCTGATGGGCAGGATGTAAATTGCCAACTGCCTTTCTGGTGGAGTGCATTGTGTTCCCTCAAACAAGTAAACAACAGAGCTACAGAGCAAAGGGCACTTCCAGTATAGGGAATATACCTTGGGAATACTGAAAATCAATCAGACAGAGCCACCCCAAAATTTAGCGCTGCACTGCTTACAAGAACCTCAACTTGGGTACACCTGAAATATCCCAGGAAAGACTAAAATGGTTCAAGAAATTGTGGTATTTACGTATGATGGAATATCCCTCAGCCATGAAATCAATGTCATAAGGCCAGTAGCAGCAGAATGAGTGGATTCAGGTACGATGGTTCTAAGTGAAATAAGTCACAAACATAAAGAAACTTATCATAAGATATCACTTATGAAGGTCCTGTAAACATGGCTACACATGAACTGAGTTAGGAAAGAGAACAGAGTCTCACGTTTAGAAAACACTCTTATGCCTGCTTAAGGGGGAAGGAGAGGAGGGGTGATGCATAAAACCAGAGTTTGATATTCGTACAGCTACCTTTCCAAAAACCAAATATGGAATAGACAAGACCTACAACGTCCTCAGTGAAAGGGACTCAAAACCCCATATTTCCCTCAGAGGAATATATCTGACTTGTAAGAATCTTAAAAACTATGTATTGATATGTCTCCGTAAGGGAATCAAGTGCGGCTAGACTGGCATAAACATGGCAGAGAGAATCAGCTCAAACCCACTATAAAAAGGAATTTCAAAAACAACAAAAAAAAAAAACCTGGATAATCTTTACATTTCCTTCAGGGGCTCTGATGAAACCTGGAATGACCATATATACAATGACAGCTGGATTTGGCATAAGGCTGGACACTTGGGACTGAGAGGATTGGTGAGTTTCGGTGAGCAAATGCAGACCATTTAAAACAATAAGGCGTGGCACGCATTCCAAGCATCCCAACTCTCCAGGTTGAAGGGAATATTACTACAGCTATAACATGTATGGGAAACCTAGAGAATGGACACACTGTTAATATGAAAGGTTTCTAAAACTCAACTAATACTCCCTCTCCTGGTGCTCCAGTTTGAATTTCCAACTGCTTTATTATCAATCTCCCAGCTTGGAGAGACAGCCCTTTTAACCTCCTGGTTCTCACAGGTTGCCAGTTTGGCAGAGGATGAAAGGGAAGATGGAGAACCAATGAGATAATAGCTGTTAGGCATTTGGATGGGCATATGTCACTCCAATTTCCCGGCAGGAAGAAGAATTAATCAAATTCTCAGCCACCCACTGGGAACCTGTATAGGTCCTGAACCAAAATTTTGGACTTGTGGTCTGCTCACAAAAAATGAGTTGAAAAATGGAGCTCAGTGGCACAGCAATTCACAAACTGGCAGAGTACTAAAGGGCAACTATCGTCCAAAAATCTGTTGAGGGAAGGCAACGAGGTGGACTTGAAAGCGAGCCGGAATAGCAGGAAACAGAGTTCAAGAGGTACATTGGAATCACCTTCAAAGCAAAGGAAGAGGGGCACAACTTCGACAATGATGCACTTGATCAAAAAGGGTGTATGCGTTTCCTCCTGAATATATTCAGTAGGAAACGCATAAGCCCTTTTTGGCCAAGCAAGCAAGCGGGCAATGCATTTCTGCAGTACAAAGAAGTATCACTTCCCAGCGGTCAAAAGGGACATCCGCAAAATGTGTAAAAACCAGAAAGGCAAGACAGGCCCTGGAGAACAGCGAGCCTAGTTATGCTGATGGCCAGGATGTAAATTTCCACCTGCCTCTCTGGAGGAGTGAAATGTGTCCCCTAAAACAGTTAAACAACAGAGCTACAGAGACAAGGGCACTTCCAGTCTAGGGAATGTACCTTGGGAAAACTGAAAATCAATAAGACAGAGCCATCCCAAAATTTAGGGCTGCACTGCTTACAAGAACCTCAACCTGGGTACACCCTAAATATCCCAGGAAAGACAAAATTGGTTCAAGAAATTGTGGTATTTACGTATGATGGAATATCCCTCAGCCATGAAATCAATGTCATAAGGCCAGTAGCAGCAAAATGAGTTTATTCAGGTACGATGATTCTAAGTGAAATAAGTCATAGAGAAAAAGAAACTTATCAGAAGATATCATTTATGAACGTCCTGTAAACATGGCTACACATGAACTGAGTTAGGAAACAGAACAGAGTCTCACATTTAGAAAACACTCTTATGCCTGATTCAGGGGAAAGGAGAGGAGGGGTGATGCATAAAACCAGAGTTTGATATTCGTACAGCTACCGTTCCAAAAACCCAATATGGAATAGACAAGACCTACACCTTCCTCAGTGAAAGGGACTCAAAACCGCATATTTCCTGCAGAGTAATATATCTGACTAGTAAGAATCTTAAAACCTATGTATTGATATGTCCCCTTAAGGGAATGAAGTGGGTCTAGACTGGCATAAACATGGCAGTGAGAATAAGCTCAAACCCACTATAAAAAGGAATTTCATAAACAAAACAAAAAAACAGGGAAATTATTTACAATTCCTACAGGGGCTCTGATGAAACCTGAAATGGCCCTCTGTACAAGGACAGCTGGATGTGGCATAAGCCTGGACACTTGGGACTGAGAAGTTTGGTGAGATTCAGTGAGCAAATTCAGACCGTTTAAAGCAATAATGCGTGGCAAACATTCCAAGGGTCCCAACTCTCCAGGTTGAAGGGAATATTACTACAGCTATAACATGTACGGGAAACCTAGAGAATGGACACACTGTGAATACGAAAGGTTTCTAAAACTCAACTAATAGTCCCTCTCCTGGTGCTCCGGTTTGAATTTCCAACTGCTTTACTATCAATCTCCCAACCTGGAGAGACAGCCCCTTTAAACTCCTGATTCGCACAGGTTGCAAATTAGGCAGAGGATGAAAGGAAAGATGGAGAACCAATGAGAGAGTAGCTGTTAGGCATTTGGACGGGCACATGTCACTCTAATTTCCCAGCAGAAAGAAGAATTAACCAAAGTCTCAGCCACCCGCCGGGAACCAGTATAAATCCTGAAGCAAAATTTTGGACTTGCGGTCAGCTCACAAAAACGAGTTGAAAAATGGAGCTCAGGGGCACAACAATTAACAAATTGGCAGAGTAATAAAGAGCAACTATCGTCCAAAAATCTGTTGAGGGAAGGCAACGAGGCGGATTTGAAAGCGAGCCAGAATAGCAGGAAACAGATTTCAAGAGGTACATTGGAATCGCCTTTAAAGCACAGGAAGAGGGGCACATCTTCGACAATGATGCACTTGGCCAAAAAGGGTGTATGCGTTTTCTCCTGAATATATTGAGGAGAGATCACATACTCCCTTTGTGGGCAAGCAAGCAAGCGGGCAATGCAAATCTGCACTACAAAGAAGTATCACATCCCACCGGTCAAAAGGGACATCCGCAAAATGTGTAAAAACCAGAAAGGCAAGACAGGCCCTGGAGAACAGGGAGCCTAGTTATGCTGATGGGCGGGATGTAAATTGCCAACTGCCTCTCTGGAGGAGTGCATTGTGTTTCCTAAAACAAGTAAACAACAGAGATACAGAGCCAAGGGCAATTCCAGTCTAGGGAATATACCTTGGGAAAACTGAAAATCAATAAGACAGAGCCACCCCAAAATTTATGGCTGCACTGCTTACAAGAACCTCAACTTGGGTACACATTAAATATCTGAGGAATGACAAAAATTGTTCAAGAAATTGTGTTACTTACGTATGATGGATTATCCCTCAGTCATGAAGTCAATGCCATAAGGCCAGTAGCAGCAGAATGAGTGGATTCAGGTACGATGGTTCTAAGAGAAATAAGTCAAAAACATAAAGAAACTTATCATAAGATATCACTTATGAAGGTCCTGTAAACATGGCTACACATGAACTGAGTTAGGAAAGAGAACAGAGTCTCACATTTAGAAAACACTCTTATGCCTGCTTAAGGGGGTAGGAGAGGTGGGGTGATGAACAAAACGAGAGTTTGATAGGAATACAGGTACCGTTCCAAAAACCAACTACGGAATAGACAAGACCTACACCTTCCTCAGTGAAAGGGACTCAAAACCCCATATTTCCCACAGAGGAATATATCTGATTAGTAAGAATCTTAAAACCTATGTATTGATATGTCTCTGTAAGGAAATCAAGTGTGTCTAGACTGGCATAAACATGGCAGTGAGAATCAGTTCAAACCCACTTTAAAAAGGAATTTCAAAAACAAAACACAAAAACACGGAAATTCTTTACAATTCCTTCATTTGCTCTGATGAACCCTGGAATGATCCTATCTACAACGGCACTTGGATGTGGCATAATGTTGGACACCTGGGACTGAGAGGATCGGTGAGATTCGGTGAGCAAATGCAGACCATTTAAGGCAATAATGCGTGGCACACATTCCAAGGGTCCCAACTCTCCAGGTTGAAGGGAATATTACTACAGCTATAGCATGTACAGGAAACCAGAGAATCGACAGACTGTATATACAAAAGGTTTATAACACTCAACTAATAGTCCCTCTCCTGGTGCTTCTGTTTGACATTCCAACTGCTTGACTATCAATCTCCCAACTTGGAGAGACAGCCCCTTTAACCTCCTGATTCACACAATTTGCCAATTTGGCAGAGTATGAAAGTGAAAAGGGAGAACCAATGAGAGAGTAGCTGTGAGGCATTTGGACGGGCACATGTCACTCTAATTTCCCGGCAGGAAGAAGAATTAGCCAAAGTCTCAGCCACCAGCCAGGAACCAGTATAGGTCCTGAACCAAAATTTTGGTCTTGCGGTCTGCTCACAAAAAGCGACTAGAAAAATGGAGCTCAGGGGCACAGCAATTCACACACTGGCAGAGTAACAAATGACAACTCTCGTCCAAACATCTGTTGAGTGAAGGCAACGAGGTGGACTTGAAAGCGAGACAGAATACCAGGAAACAGATTTCAAGAGGTACATTGGAATCGCCTTTAAAGCACAGGAAGAGGGCACAACTTCGACAATGATGCACTTGGCCAAAAAGGGCGTATGGGTTTTCTCCTGAATATATTCAGGAGAAAACCCATACGCCCTTTTTGGCCAAGCAAGAAAGCCGGCAATGCAAATCTGCACTACAAAGAAGTATCACTTCCCACCGGTCAAAAGGGACATCCGCAAATGTGTAAAAAACAGAAAGGCAAGACAGGCCCTGGAGAACAAGAAGCCTAGTTATGCTGATGGGCAGGATGTAAACTGCCAACTGCCTTTCTGGTGGAGTGCATTGTGTTCCCTCAAACAAGTAAACAACCGAGCTACAGAGCCAAGGGCACTTCCAGTCTAGGGAATATACCTTGGGAAAACTGAAAATCAATAAGACAGAGCCACCCCAAAATTTAGGGCTGCACTGCTTACAAGAACCTCAACTTGCGTACACCTTAAATATCCCAGGAAAGAAAAAAATGGTTCAAGAACCTGTGTTACTTACGTACGATGGAATATCCCTCAGCCATGAAATCAATGTCATAATGCCAGTAGCAGCAGAATGAGTGGATTCAGGTACGATGGTTCTAACTGAAATAAATCACAAACATAAAGAAACTTATCAAATATATCACTTATGAAGGTACTGTAAACATGGGTACACATGAACTGAGTTAGGAAAGAGAACAGAGTCTCACATTTAGAAAACACTCTTATGCCTGCTTAAGGGGGAAGGAGAGGTGGGGTGTTGCATAAAACCAGAGTTTGATATTAGTACAGGTAGCGTTCCAAAAACCAAATATGGAATAGAAAAGAATTACACCTTCCTCAGTAAAAGGGACTCAAAACCCCATATTTCCCGCAGAGGTATATATCTGTCTAGTAAGAATCTTAAAACCTATGTATCGATATGTCTCTGTAAGGGAATCAAGTGTGTGTACACTGACATAAACATGGCAGAGAGAATCAGATCAAACCCACTATAAAAAGGAATTTCAAAAACAAATCAAAAAAACAGGGAAATTCTTTACAATTCCTTCAAGGGCTCTGATGAAATTTGGAATGATCCTATCTACAATGACAGCTGGATGTGGCATAATGCTCGACACTTGGGAATGAGAGGATTGGTGAGATTTGGTGAGCAAATGCAGACCTTTTAAAGCAATAATGTGTGGCACACATTCCAAGGGTCCCAACTCTCCAGGTTGAAGGGAATATTACTACAGCTATAACATGTACGGGAAACCTAGAGAATGGACACACTGTGAATATGAAAGGTTTCTAAAACTCAACTAATAATCCCTCTCCTGGTGCTCCGGTTTGATTTTAAAATTGCTTTACTATCAATCTCTCAAATTGGAGAGACCACCCATTTAACCTCCTGGTTCGCACAGGTTGCCAATTTGGCAGAGGATGAACGGGAAGAGGGAGAACCAATGAGAGAGTAGCTCTTATGGATTTGGACTGTAATATGTCACTCTAATTTCCCGGCTGTAAGAAGAATTAACCAAAGTCTCAGCCACGCACCGGGAACCAGTATATGTCCTGAACCAATATTTTGGACTCGTGGTCAGCTCACAAAAAAACAGGTTGAAACATGGAGCTCAGGGGCACAGCAATTCACAAACTGGCAGAGTAATAACGAACAACTATCGTACGAATATCTGTTGAGGGAAGACAACGAGGCGGACTTGAAAGCGAGCCAGAATAGCAGGAAACAGATTTCAAGAGGTACATTGGAATTGCCTTTAAAGCACAGGAAGAGGGGCACAACTTCGACAATGATGCACTTGAAAAAAAGGGCGAATGCGTTTTCTCCTGAATATATCCAGTAGAAAACGCATACGCCCTTTTTGGCCAAGCAAGCAATCGGGCAATGCAAATCTGCACTACAAAGAAGTAACACTTCCCACCGGTCAAAAGGGACATCCGCAAAATGTGTAAAAACCAGAAACGCAAGACAGGCCCTGGAGAATAGGGAGCCTAGTTATGCTGCTGGGCAGGATGTAAAATGCCAACTGCCTCTCTGGAGGAGTGCATTGTTTAACCTAAAACAAGTAAACAGCACAGCTACAGAGCCAAGGGCACTTCCAGTCTAGGGAATATACCTTGGGAAAACTGAAAATCAATAAGACAGAGCCACCCCAAAATTTAGGGCGGCACTGCTTACAAGAACCTCAACTTGGATACACCTTAAATATCCCAGCAAAACAAAAACGGTTCAAGAAATTGCGGTACTTGCGTAAGATGGAATATCCCTCAGCCATGAAATCAATGTCATAAGGCCGGTAGCAGCAAAATGAGTCAATTGAGGTACGATGAATCTAAGTGAAATAAGTCACAGAGAAAATGAAACGTATCATAAGATATCACTTAAGAAGGTCCTGTAAACATGGCTACACATGAACTGAGTTAGGAAAGAGAACAGAGTCTCACATTTAGGAAACACTCCTATGCCTGCTTAAGGGGGAAGGAGAGGTGGGGTGATGCATAAAACCAGAGTTTGATAGTAGTACAGGTACCGTTCCAAAAACCAAATATGGAATAGACAAGACCTACACATTCCTCAGTGAAGGGACACAAAACCCCATATTTCCCGCAGAGGAATATATCTGACTAGTAATAAACTTAAAACCTATGTATTGATATGTCTCCGTAAGGGAATCAAGTGTGTCTAGACTGGCAAAAACATGGCAGTGAGAATCAGCTCAAACCCACTATAAAAAGGAATTTCAAAAACAAAACACAAAAACAGGGAAATTCTTTACAATTCCTTCAGGGGCTCTAATGAAACCTGGAATGACCCTATCTACAATGACAGCTTTATTTGGCATAAGGCTGGACACTTGGAACTGAGAGGATTTGCGAGATTCAGTGAGCAAATGCAGACCATTTAAAGCAATAATGCGTGACAAACATTCCAAGGGTCCCAACTCTCCAGGTTGAAGGGAATATTACTACAGCTATAACATGTATGGGAAACCTAGATAATGGACACACTGTGAATACGAAATGTTTCTATATCTCAACTAATAATCCCTCTCCTGGTGTTCTGGTTTGACTTTCTAACTGCTTTACTATCAATCTCCCAAATTGTAGAGACATCCCCATTAAACTCCTGGTTCGCACAGTTTGCCAATTTGGAAGAGGATGAAAGGGAAGAGGGAGAACCAATGAGAGAGTAGCTGTTAGGCATTTGGACGGGCACATGTCACTCTAATTTTCCGTCAGAAAGAAGAATTAACCAGAGACTCAGCCACCTGCCGGGAATCAGTATAGTTCCTGAACCAAAATTTTAGACTTGCGGTCAGCTCACAAAAACAGAGTTGAAAAATGGTGCTCAGGGTCACAATAATTCACAAACTGGCAGAGTAATAAAGGACAACTATCGTCCAAAAATCTGTTGAGGGAAGGCAATGAGGCGGACTTGAAAGCGAGCCAGAATAGCAGGAAACAGATTTCAAGAGGTACATTGGAATCGCCTTTAAAGCACAGGAAGAGGGGCACATCTTCAACAATGATGCACTTGGCCAAGGAGGGCGTATGTGTTTTGTCCTGAATATATTCAGGAGAAAATGCATACGTCCTTTTTGGCGAAGCAAGCAAGCGGGCAATGAAAATCTGAACTACAATGAAGGATCACTTCCTACCGGTCAAAAGGGACATCCGCAAAATGTGTAAAAACCAGAAAGGCAAGGCAGGCCCTGGAGAACAGGGTGCGTAGTTATGCTGATGGGAAGGATGTAAATTGCCAACTGCCTCTCTGGAGGAGTGCATTGTGTTCCCTAAAACAAGGAAACAACAGAGCAACAGAGCCAAGGGCACTTCCAGTCTAGGGAATATACCTTGGGAATACTGAAAATCAATAAGACAGAGCCACCGCAAAATTTAATGCTGCATTGCTTACAAGAACCTCAACTTGGGTACACCTTAAATATCCTAGAAAAGACAAAAATGGTTCAAAAAATTGTGTTAATTACGTACGATGGAATATCTCTCAGCCATGAAATCAATGTTATAAGGCCAGTAGCAGCAAAATGAGTGGATTCAGGTACGATGATTCTAAGTGAAATAAGTCACAGAGAAAAAGAAACTTATCATAAGATATCACTTATGAAGGTCCTGTAAACATGGCTACACATGAACTGATTTAGGAAAGAGAACAGAGTCTCACATTTAGAAAACACTCTTGTGCCTGCTTAAGGGGGAAGGAGAGGTGGGGTGATGCATAAAACCAGAGTTTGATATTAGTACAAGTACCGTTCCAGAAACCAAATACGGATTACACAAGACCTACACTTTCCCCAGTGAAATGGACTCAAAACCCCATATTACCCACAGAGGAATATATCTGACTAGTAAGAATCTTAAAACCTATGTATTGATAAGTCTCCATAAGGGAATCGAGTGTGTCTAGATTGGCATAAACATGGCAGTTATAATCAGCTCAAACCCGCTGAAAAGGGAATTTCAAAAACAAAACAAAAAAAAGGGACATTCTTTACAATTGCTTCAGAGGCTCTGATGAAACCTGGAATGACACAATCTACAATGACAGCTGGATGTGGGATAAGGCTGGACACTTGGGACTGAGAGGATTGGTGAGATTTGGTGAGCAAATGCAGACCCTTTAAAGCAATAATGGGTGGCACACATTCCAAGGGTCCCAACTCTCCAGGTCGTAGGGGATATTACTACAGTTATAACATGTACGGGAAACCTAGAGAATGGACACTGTGGGAATAAAAAAAGGTTTCTAAAACTCAAATAATAATCCCTCTCCTGGTGCTCCGGTTTGAATTTCCAACTGCTTTACTATCAATCTCCCAAATTGGAGCGACAGCCCCTTTAACCTTCTCGATCGCAGAAGTTGCCAATTTGGCTGAGGATGAAAGGGAAGAGGGAGAACCAATGAGAGAGTAGCTGTTAGGCATTTGGACGGGCACATGTCACTCTAATTTCCCAGCAGGAAGAAGAATTAACCAAAGTCTCAGCCACCCGCCGGGAACCAGTATAGGTCCTGAACCAAAATTTTGGACTTGCGGTCAGCTCACAAAAAACGAGTTGAAAAATGGAGCTCAGGGCCACAGCAATTCAAAAACTGGCAGAGTAATAAAGGACAACAATCGTCCAAATATCTGTTGAGGGAAAACAACGAGGCGGACTTGAAAGCGAGCCAGAATAGCAGGAAGCAGATTTCAAGATTTACATTGGAATCGCCTTTAAAGCACAGGAAAAGGGGCACAACTTCGACAATGATGCACTTGGCCAAAAAGGGCGTATGCGTTTTCTCCTGAATATATTCAGGAGAAAACACATACGCCCATTTTGGCCAAGCAAGCAGGCAGGCAATGCAAATCTGCACTACAAAGAAGTATCATTTCCCACGGGTCAAAAGGGACATCTGCAAAATGTGTAAAAGCCAGGAAGGCAAGACAGGCAATGGAGAACAGGGAGCCTAGTTATGCTGATGGGCAGGATATAAATTGCCATCTGCCTCACTGGCGGAGTGCACTGTGTTCCCTAAAACAAGTAAACAACAGAGCTACAGAGCCAAAGGCACTTCCAGTCTAGGGAATATAACTTGGGAAAACTGAAAATCAATAAGATAGAGCCACCTCAAAATTTAGGGCTGCACTGCTTACAAGAACCTCAACTTGGGTACACCTTAAATATCCCAGGATAGACAAAAATGGTTCAAAAAATTGTGGTATTTACATACGATGTAATATACCTCAGCCATGAAATCAATGTCATAAGGCCAGTACCATCAAAATGAGTGGATTCAGGTACGATGATTCTAAGTGAAATAAGTCACAGAGAAAAATAAATTTATCATAAGATATCACTTATGAAAGTCCTCTAAACATGGCTACACATGAACTGAGTTAGGAAATAGAACAGTGTCTTACATTTAGAAAACACTCATATCCCTGCTTAAGGGGGAAGGAGAGGTGGGGTGATGCATAAAACCAGAGTTTGATATTAGTACAGGTACTGTTCCAAAAACCAAATACGGAATAAACAAGACCTACACCTTCCTCAGTGAAAGGGACCCAAAACGCCATATTTCCCGGAGAGGAATATATCTGACTGGTAAGAATCTTAAAATCTATGTATTGATATGTCTCCGTAAGGGAATCAAGTTTGTCTAGACAGGCATAAACATGGCAGTGAGTATCAGTTCAAACACACTATAAAAAGGAATTTCAAAAAAAAAAACAAAAAAATCAGAGAATTTCTTTACAATTCCTTCAGGGGCTCTGATGAAACCTGGAATGACCCTATCTAAAATGACAGCCGGATGTGGCATAAGGCTGGACACTTGAGACTGAGAGGATTGGGGAGATTCAGTAAGCAAATGCAGACCATTTAAAGCAATAATGCGTGGCACACATTCCAAGGGTCCCAACTCTCCAAGATGTAGGGAATATTACTACAGCTATATCAGGTACGGGAGACCTAGAGAATGGACACACTGTGAATACGAAAGTTTTCTAAAACTCAACTAATAATCCCTCTCCTGGTGCTCCGGGTTGACTTTCCAACTGCTTTATTATCAATCTCCCAACTTGGAGAGACAGCTCCTTTAAGCTCCTAGTTCTTACAGGTGGCCAATTTGGTAGAGAATGAAAGGGAAGAGGGAGAACCAATGAGAGAGTAGCTGTTAGGCATTTGTACGGCACATGTCATTCTAATTTCCCGGGAGGAAGAAGAATTAACCAAAGTCTCAGACACCCGCCAGGAAAAAGTATAGGTCCTGAACCAAAATTTTGGAATTGCGGCCAGCTCACAAAAAACGAGTTGAAAAATGGAGCTCAGGGGCACAGCATTGCACAAACTGGCAGAGTAATAAAGGACAACAATCGTCCGACAATCTGTTGAGGGAAGGCAACAAGGCGGACTTGAAAGAGAGCCAGAATAGCAGGAAACAGATTTCAAGAGGTACATTGGAATCACCTTGAAAGCACAGGAATAGGGGCACAACTTCGAAAATGATGCACTTGGCCAAAAAGGGCGTATGCGTTTTCTCCTGAATATATTCAGGAGAAAACGCATACGCCCTTTTTGGCCAAGCAAGAAAGCAGGCAATGCAAATCTGCACTACAATGAAGTATCACATCCCACCGGTCAAAAGGGACATCCGCAAAATGTGTAAAAACCAGAAAGGCAAGATAGGCCCTGGAGAACAGGGAGCCTAGTTATGCTGATGGAAAGGATGTAAATTTCCAACTGCCTCTCTGGAGGAGTGTGTTGTGTTCCCTAAAACAAGGAAACAACAGAGCCACAGAGCCAAGGGCCATTACAGTCTAGGGAATATACCTTGGGAAAACTGTAAATCAATAAGACAGAGCCACCCCAAAATTTAGGGCTGCATTGCTTACAAGAACCTCAACTTGGGTACACCTTAAATATCCCAGGAAAGGCAAAAATAGTTCAAGAAATTGTGTTACATATGTACGATGGAATATCAGTCAGCCATGAAATCAATGTCATAAGGCAAGTAGCTTCAAAATGAGTGGATTCAGGTACGATGATTCTAAGTGAAATAAGTCAAAGAGAAAAAGAAACTTATCATAAGATATCACTTATGAAGGTCCTGTAAACATGGCTACACATGAACTGAGTTAGGAAAGACAACAGAGTATCACATTTAGAAAACACTTTTATGCCTGCTTAAGGGGGAATGAGAGGTAGGGTGATGCATAAAACCAGAGTTTGATATTAGTACAGGTACCATTCCAAAAACCAACAATGGAATAGAAAAAACCTACACTTTCCTCAGTGAAAGGGACTCAAAATGCCATATTTCCCGCAGAGGAATATATCTGACTGGTAAGAAACTTAAAACCTATGTATTGATATGTCTCCATAAGGGAATCAAGTTTGTCTAGACTGGCATAAACATGGCAGTTGAGAATCAGTTCAAACCCAATATAAAAAGGAATTTCAAAAACAAAACAAAAAAACAGGGAAATTCTTTACAATTCCTTCAGGGGCTCTGATGAAACCTGGAATGACCCTATCTACAACGACAGCTGGATGTGGCATAAAGCTGGACACATGGGACTGAGAGTATTGGTGAGATTCGGTGAGCAAATGCAGACCCTTTAAAGCAATAACGAGTGGCCCACATTCCAAGGGTCCCAATTCTCCAGGAAGAAGGGAATATTACTACAGCAATAACATGTATGGAAACCCTAGAGAATGGACACACTGTGAATTTGAAAGATTTCTAAAACTCAACTAATTATCCCACTCCTTTTGCTCCAGTTTGTCTTTCCAACAGATTTACTACCAATCTCCCAACCTGGAAAGACAGCCCCTTTAACCTCCTGGTTCGCACAGGTTGCCAATTTGGCACAGGATGAAAGGGAAGAGGGAGAACCAATGAGAGAGTAGCTGTTAGGCATTTGGACGGGCACATGTCACTCTAATTTCCCGGATGGAAGAAGAATTAACCAAAGTCTCAGCCACCCGCCGGGAACCAGTATAGGTCTTGAACCAAAATTTGGACTTGCGGTCAACTCACAAATAACGAGTTGAAAAATGGAGCTTAGGGGCACAGCAAAGCACAAACTGTCAGAGAAGTAAAGGAAAACAATCGTCCAAAAATCTTTTGAGGGAAGGCAATTAGGCGGACTTGAAAGTGAGCCAGAATAGCAGGAAACAGATTTCAAGAGGTACATTGGAATCACCTTTAAAGCACAGGAAGAGGGGCACAACTTCGACAATGATGCACTTGGCCAGAAAGGGCGTATGTGTTTTCTCCTGAATATATTAAAGAGAAAACGCATACGTCCTTTTTGGCCAAACAAGCAAGCGCGCAACGCAAATCTGAACTACAATGAAGTATCACTTCCCACCGGTCAAAAGGGACATCCGCAAAATGTGTAAAAACCAGAAAGGCAAGACAGGCCCTGGAGAACAGGGAGCCTAGTTATGCTGATGGGCAGGATTTAAATTGCCAACTGCCTCTCTGGAGGAGTGCATTGTGTTCCCTAAAACAAGGAAACAACAGAGCAACAGAGCCAAGAGCACTTCCATTCTAGGGAATATACCTTGGGAATACTGAAAATCAATAAGACAGAGCCACCGCAAAATTTAGTGCTGCACTGCTTACAAGAACCTCAACTTGGGTACAGCTTAAATATCCTAGGAAAGACAAAAATGGTTCAAGAATTTGTGTTACTTACGTACGATGGAATATCCCTCAGCCATGAAATCAATGTTATAAGGCCAGTAGCAGCAAAATGAGGGGATTCAGGTACGATGATTCTAAGTGAAATAAGTCACAGAGAAAAAGAAACTTATCATAAGATATCACTTATGAAGGTCCTGTAAACATGGCTACACATGAACTGAGTTAGGAAAGAGAACAGAGTCTCACATTTAGAAAACACTCTTGTGCCTGTTTAAGGGGGAAGGAGAGGTGGGGTGATGCATAAAACCAGAGTTTGATATTAGTACAGGTACCGTTCCAGAAACCTAATACGGAATACACAAGACCTACACTTTCTTCAGTGAAATGGACTCAAAACCCCATATTTCTCGCAGAGGAATATATCTGACTAGTAAGAATCTTAAAACATATGTATTGATAAGTCTCCATTATGATGGTCATGGTTCATTGTGATTACAGAGTTCATGGAGCATTGAGATGAAAAGTGGCATGGAGCATTTTGATTACAGTTGTCTTGGAGCATTGTGATGACAAGGGCATGGAGCATTGTGATGAGAAGGCCATGGAGCAGATTGATGACATGCGTCATGGAGCTTTGTGATAACAATAGCATGGAGCATAGTGATTACAGGGGACTTGGAGCATTGTGATGACAAGGGTCATGGAGCCTTGTGATGACAAGGCCGTGGAACATTGTCATGAAAGGGGTGAGCGAGTATTGTGATGACTAGTGATGGAACATTTTGATATCAATGGTGAGAGAGCATTTTGATGAGAAGCACATGGAGCATTGTGATGACAAGTTTTATGGAGCATTCTGATGACAAAGGCATGGAGCATTGTGATGGCAAGGGTCACAGAGCATTGTGAATGAAAAGTTCATGGAGCATTATGGTGACAAATTTCACAGAGCCCTGTGATGAAGAAGGCATGGACCATTTTGATGCCAAAGTTCATGAAGCATTGTGATGACTGGAATTACGGAGCATTGTGATGACAAGGGCATGGAGCATTGTGACGACGGGGGCATGGAGCTTTGGTCTGACAAGTTTCATGGATTATTGAGATGACAGTGGGCATGGCGCATTGTGATGACAAGGGCATGCAGCATTGTTATGAGAAGGTCATGGAGTACTGTGCAGACAGGTGTCAGGGAGCATTGTGATGATATATGTCTTGGTGCTTTGTGATGACAATGGCATGGAGCATCGTGAAGCCAAGTGTCATGGAGGATTGTGATGACAAAGGTAATGGAGCATTGTGATGACAAGGGCTTGGAGCTTTTTGATGACAATGGTCATGGAGCACTGTGATGACAAGGGCGTGGAGCACTGTGATGACAATGGCCATTGAGAATTTTGATGATAATGTCGTGAAGCACTGTGATGAAAAGCACTTGGAGCTTGCTATGACAGGGTTCATGGAGCATTGCGATGACAAGTGCATGGAGAATTGTGATGACAAGATCATGTAACATTGTGATGAGAAGTGTCATGGAGCATTGTGATGGCAAGACCGTGGAGCACTGTGATGAGAAGATCATGGATAATTGTGATGTTGAGCGTCATGCAGCACTGTAATGACAAGGGGCATGGAGCATTGTGATGACAAGGGTCGTGGAGCATTCTGATGACAAGCTTGTGGAGTAATGTGATGACAATGGCATGGAGCATTGTGGTGAAAAGGGCATGGAGCATTGTGATGTAAAAGGGATGGAGGCTTTTCATGAGAGCGTTCAAGGAGCATTCTGACGACAAGTGTCAGGGAGCATTGTGATGACAAGTGTATTGAGCATTGTGATGACAAAGGTCATGGAGGATTGTGATGACACGGGCATGGAGGATTGTGATGACAAGCATCATGGAGCGTTGTGATGACAAGTGTTGTGGAACAATGTGATCAAAAGGGTTTGGAGCGTTGTGATGACAGGAATCATGGAGCATTGTGATGAGAAGATCATGGAGCATTGGGCTGAAAATATTCATGGAGTATTGTGATGACAGGGGTCTTGGAGCACTGTGATAACAAGGGCATGGAGCATTGTGATTAGAGGGGTCATGAAACATTGTGATGAAAATGGCATGGAGCACTGTGATGCCAAGGGTCATGGAGTTTGTGATGACAAAATTCATGGAGCATTTTGATGACAAGGTCGTAGTGCATTGTGATGAGAAGGGCAGGGAGCACTTTGATGATAGGGTCATGGAGCAATTTGATGAAAAGTATCATGGAATATTTTGATGACAGTGGTTATGGAACAGGGTGATGTCAGGGGTCATGGAGCATTGTGATGAAAAGGGTCATGGAGCATTTTAATGACAGGGATTATGGAATATTGTGATGTCAGGGTTCATGGAGCATTGTGATGATAAGGTCATGTAGCATTGTCATGACACGGATCATGGAAAATTGTGATGACAGGGGGGAGAGAGCATTTTAATGAGAAGTGCGTGGAGCATTGTGATGACAAGGTTTTTGGAGCACTGTAATGACAAGGATGTGGAGCCTTGTAATGACAAGCGCATGGCGCATTGTGATGACATTGGTTGTGGAGCATTGTGCTCACAAGCGCATGGAGCACTGTGATGACAAGGGTCATGGAGCACTGTGCTGACAAAGGCATGGAGCATGGTGATGACAAGGATCACAGAGCACTGTGATGAAAAGTTCATGGAGCATTGTGGTGAGAAAGGTCACAGAGCCCTGTGTGAGGAGGACATGGACCATTGTGATGCCAAATATCATGAAGCCTTGTGATGACTGGGGTCACAGAACATTGAGATGACAGGGGTCTTGTAGCACTGTGATGACAAGGACATGGAGCAATGTGATGAGAAGGCCATGGAGCATTCTGATGACATGCATCATGGAGCTTTGTGATTAAAGGTCATGGAGCATTGTGATTACAGGGGTCTTGGAGCATTGTGATGAAAATGGTATGGATCATTTTGATGAAAAAGGCATGGAGCCTTGTCATGACAGGGTTCAAGGAGCATACTGATGACAAGTGTCAGGGAGCATGGTGATGACAAGTGTATTGAGCGTTGTGATGACAAAGGTCATGGAGCACTGTGATAAGAAGACCATGGATAATTGTGATGATGAGCGTCATGGTGCATTGTGATGACAATGCTTATGGAACATTGTGATCACAAGGGTTTGGTGCATTTTGATGACAGAGGTCATGGAGCATATTTATTTCATTGTGATGACAATAGCATGAAGAATTATGATGATGGACATGGTGCATTGTGATGACAGGGTCATGGAGCAATTTGATGAAAAGGGTCATGGAACATTTTGATGACAGTGGTAATGGAACATTGTGATGTCAGGGGTCTTGGAGCATTGTGATGAAAAGGGTGATGGAGCATTCTGATGACAGAGGATATGGAACATTTTGATGTCAGGGGTCATGGAGCATTGTGATGATATGGCATGTGGCATTGTGATGACAGAGGTCATGGAAAATTTGATGACAGTGGTGAGGGCGTATTGTGATGACTACTGATGGAACATTGTGATATCAGTGGTGAGAAAGCAATTTGATGAGAAGTGCATGGAGCATTGTGATGACAAGGTTTATGGAGCATTGTGATGACAAGGATGTGCAGCATTGTGTTGACAATTGCATGGCGCATTTTGATGACATGGGTCATGGAGCATTGTGCTGAGAAGCGCATGGAGCATTGTGATGACAAGGGTCATGGAGCATTGTGCTGACAAATTCATGGAACCTTGTGATGACAACGGTCACAGAGCATTGTGATGAAAAGTTCACGGAGCATTCTGGTGCCAATGGTCACAGAGCCTTGTGATGTCGAGGTTAAGTACCATTGTGATGACAAAGGTCATGAAGCATTGTGATGACTGGAGTCACGGAACATTGTGATGACAAGGGTATGGAGCATTCTGATGACAGTGGCATGGTGCATTGGTCTGACAAGTTTCATTGTTTATTGGATGACAGTGGGTAAGGCACATTCTGATGAGAAGAGCATGGAGCATTGTGATGAGAAGGTCATGGAGTACTGTGAAGACAGGGGTCTGGGGGCATGTGATGACATATGTCATGGTCCATTGTGATGACAATGGCATGGAGTATTGTGATGCCAAATGTCATGTAGGAATGTGATGACAAAGTTAATGGAGCATTGTGATGACAGGGGTTTGGAGCACTGTGATGACAAGGGTCATGGAGCATTTTGATGACAAGGGCATGGAGGATTGTGATGATAAGGGCCATTGAGCATTTTGATGACAAGTTCCTGAAGCATTGTGATGAAAAGCACATGGAGATTGCTATGACATGGGTCATGGAGCATTGCGATGACAAGTGCATGGAGAACTGTGATGAAAAGAGCATGTAACATTGTGATGAGAAGTGTCTTGGAGCATTGTGATGGCAAGACCGCGGAGCATTGTGATGAGAAGACCATGGATAATTTTGATGACGAGCGTCAGGGAGCACTGTAATGTCAAGGGGCATGGAGCATTGTGATGACAGGTGTCATGGAGCATTGTGATGACAGGGATCATGGAGCATTGTGATGACAAGCGTAATGGAGCATTCTGATGACAAGCTTGTGGAGTATTGTAATGACAAGGGCATGGAGCATTGTGATGAGAAGAGTATCGAGCATTGTGATGACAAGCGTCATCGAGGATTGTGCTGAAAAGGGCATGGTGCAATGTGATGAGAGGTTTCATGTAGCATTGTGATGAAATGGCATGGAGCATTGTGATGCCAAGTGTCATGGAGCTTTGTGATGACAAAGGTCATGGAGCATTTTGATGAAAAGGTCGTGGTGCATTGTGATGAGAAGGGCAGGGAGCATTGTGTTGACAGGGTCATGGAGCAAATTGATGAAAAGTGTCATGGAACATTTTGATTACAGGGGTTATGGAACATTGTGATGTCAAGGGTCATGGAGCATTTTGATGAAAAGGGTCATGGAGCATTCTGATGAAAAGGTGCATGGAGCATTGTGATTACACGGATTTTGAAGCACTGTGATGAAAAGGGCATGGAGCATTGTGATGAGAAGGCAATGGAGCATTCTGATGACATGCGTCATGGAGTTTGTGATGACAAGGACAGGGAACATTGTGATTACAGGGGTCTTGGAGCATTGTGATGAAAATGGAATGGATCATTGTGATGAAAAATGCATGGAGACTTGTCATGACACTATTCAAGGAGCATACTGATGATAAGTGTCCGGGAGCATTGTGATGATAAGTGTATTGAGCATTGAGATGACAAATGTCATGGAGCATTGTGATGAGAAGACCATTGATAATTGTGATGACCAGCGTCATGGGGCATTGTGATGACAAGTGTTATGGAACATTGTGCTCAGGAGGGTTTGGTTCATTGTGATGACAGAGGTCATTGAGCATTTTCATTTCATTGTGATGACAATAGCATGAAATATTATGGTGATGGGCACGGTGCATTTTGATGACAGGATTCATGGAGCACTGAGATGAAAAGGGGCATGGAGCATTGTGATTACAGGGGTGTTGGGGCATTATGACGACAAGGGCATGGAGCACTGTGATGTGAAGGCCATGGAGCATTCTGATGACATCCGTCATGGAGCTTTGTGTTGACAAATGCATAGAGCATTGTGATTACAGGGGTCTTGGAGCATTATGATGACAAGGGTCATGGAGCATTGTGCTGACAAAGGCATGGAGCATCGTGATGACAAGGGACAAAGAGCATTTTGATGAAAAGTTCATGGAGCATTGTGGTGACAAAGATCACAGAGCCTTGTGTGAAGACGTCATGGATAATTGGTCTGACAAGTTACATGGATTATTGTGATGACAGTGGGCATGGAGCATTGTGATGACAAGGGCATGGAGCATTGTGATGACTGGCTTCATGGAGCATTGTGATGACAGGCGTCATGCAGCATTGTGATGACAAGGGCATGGAGCATTTTGATGACAGGGGCATGGAACATTGGTCTGACTAGTTACATGGATTACTGTGATGACAGTGGGCATGGCATATTGTGATGACAAGGGCATGGAACATTGTGATATCAAGGTCATGGAGTACTGTGAAGACAGGTGTCAGGGAGCACTGTGATGACATATGTCATTGTCCATTGTGATGACAATGGCATGGAGCATTGTGATACCAAGTGTCATGGAGGATTGTGATGACAAAGGTAATGGAGCATTTTGATGACAAGGGCTTGGGACATTGTGATGACAAGGGTCATGGAGCATTGTGATGACAAGGGCCATTGAGAATTTTGATGACAACGTCGTAAAGCATTGTGATGACAAGCACATGGAGCCTACTATGACAGGGGTCATAGAGCATTGCGATGACAAGTGCCTGGAGAATTGTGATGAAAAGATCATGTAACATTGTGATAAGAAGTGTCATGGAGCATTGTGATGACAAGGACGTGGAGAATTGTGATGACCAGGGCATGGAGCATTGTGATGGCAAGACCGTGGAGCATTGTGATGAGAAGATCACGGATAACTGTGATGACAAGCGTCATGGAGCACTGTAATGACAAGGGGCATGGAGCACTGTGATTACAGGGTTCTTGGAGCATTGTGATGACAAGGGCATGCAGCATTGTGATGAGAAGGCCATGCAACATTCTGATAACATGTGTCATGAATCTTTTTGACGACAAGGGCATGGAAAATTGTGATTACAGGGGTCTTGGAGCACTGTGATGTCAAGGGTCTTGGAGCCTTGGATGATAAGGCCGTGGAACACTGTGATGGCATGGGTCATGGAGCATACTTATGACAGGGGTAATGGAGCATTGTGATGACAAGGGCATGGAACATTAGTCTGAAAATTTCATGGATTATTGTGATTAGATTCGGCATGGAGCATTGTGATGACTAGGGCATGGAACACTGTGATACATGTGTCAAGGGAGATTGTAATGAAAAGGGCATGGAGCATTGTGATGAGAAGAGTATCGAGCATTGTGATGACAAGCGTCATTGATCACTGTGCTGACAAGGGCATGGAGCAATGTGATGAGAGGTTTCATGTAGCATTGTGATGAAATGGCATGGAGCATTGTGATGCCAAGGGTCAAGGAGCTTTGTGATGACAAATGTCATGGAGAATTTTGATGACAATGTCGTGGTGCATTGTGATGAGAAGGGCACGGAGCATTGTGATGACATGGTCATGGAGCAAATTGATGAAAAGTGTCATGGAACATTTTGATTAAAGGGGTTATGGAACATTGTGATGTCAGGGGTCATGGAGCATTTTGATGAAAAGGGTCATGAAGCATTTTGATGAAAAGTGTCATGGAGCATTCTGATGAAAAGCTGCATGGAGCATTGTGATTACAGGGGTTTTGAAGCATTATGATGACAAGGGCAAGGAGCATTGTGATAAGAAGGCAATGGAGCATTCTGATGACATGCGTCATGGAGCTTTGTGATGACAAGGGCATGGAGCATTGTGGTGACAAAGGTCACAGAGCCATGTGTGACGAAGGCATGGACCACTGTGATGACAAAGGTCATGAAGCATTGTGATGACTAGAGTCACGGAGCATTGTGATGACAGGGGTCATGGAGCATTGTGATGACAAGGGCATGGAGCATTGTGATGACAGGGGCATGGAACATTGGTCTGACAAGTTTCATGGATTATTGTGATGACAGTGGGCATGGCGCATTGTGATGACAAGGGCATGGAACATTGTGATGACAATGTCATGGAGTACTGTGAAGACAGGCGTCAGGGAGCATTGTGATGACATATGTCATTGTCCATTGTGATGACAATGGCATGGAGCATTGTGATACCAAGTGTCACGGAGGATTGAGATGACAAAGGTATGGAGCATCTTGATCACAAAGGCTTCGAACATAGTGATGACAATGGACATGGAGCATTGTGATGACAAGGGCATGGAGCATTGTGATGACAAGGGCCATTGAGAAATTTGATGACAACCTTGTGAAGCATTGTGATGACAAACACATGGAGCTTGTTATAAGAGG
Source organism: Hyperoodon ampullatus (assembly GCF_949752795.1). Taxonomy (NCBI): domain Eukaryota; kingdom Metazoa; phylum Chordata; class Mammalia; order Artiodactyla; family Ziphiidae; genus Hyperoodon; species Hyperoodon ampullatus. The sequence goes on along the minus strand of NW_027640499.1, from coordinate 760,066 downwards.
AGTCATAGAGCATTGCAATGACAAGTGCATGGAGAATTGTGATGAAAAGATCATGTAACATTGTGATAAGAAGTGTCATGGAACATTGTAATGACAAAGACGTGGAGAATTGTGATGACATTGGACATGGAGCATTGTGATGAGAGGGGTCATGGAGCAATGTGATGACAAGGGTCATGGAGCATTGAGAATGGAAGGTCATGGAGCATTGGCCTGAAAATGTTCATGGAGTATTGTGATGACAGGGGTTAAGGAGCACTGTGATGACAAGGGAATGGAGCATTGTGATGACAAGTTCCTGGAGCAGTGCGATGAGAAAACCATGGAGTCTTGTGATGACAAGTCTCATCGAGCATTCTGATGAATAGGGGCATGGATCATTGTGATTACAGGGGTCTTGGAGCATGGTGATTAGAAGGGCATGGAGCATTGTGATGAGAAATCCATGGAGCATTCTGATGACATGGGTCATAGATCTTTGTGAAGACAAGGGCATGGAGCATTGTGATTACAAGGGTCTTGGAACATTGTGATGACAAGGGCCATGGAGCCTTGGATGACAAGGCAGTGGAACATTGTGTTGGCAGGGGTCATGGAGCATTTTTACGACATGGGTAATGGAGCATTTTGATGACAAGTGCATGGAACATTGGTCTGAAAATTTCATGGATTATTGTGATGAGATTCGGCATGGAGCACTGTGATGACTAGGGCACGGAACACTGTGATACTTGTGTCATGGAGGATTGTAATGACAAGGGCATGGAGCATTGTGATGAGAAGAGTATCGAGCATTGTGATGACAAGCGTCATGGAACACTGTGCTGACAAGGGCATGGAGCAATGTGATGAGAGGTTTCATGTAGCATTGTGATGAAATGGCATGGAGCATTGTGATGCCAAGGGTCATGGAGCTTTGTGATGACAAAGGTCATGGAGCATTTTGATGACAAGTTTGTGGTGCATTGTGATGAGAAAGGCAAGGAGCATTGTGATGACAGGGTCATGGAGCAAATTGATGAAAAGTGTCATGGAACATTTTGATGACAGTGGTTATGAAACATTGTGATGTCAGGGGTCATGGAGCATTTTGATGAAAAGGGTCTTGGAGCATTCTGATGAAAAGGTGCATGGAGCATTGTGATTACAGGGGTTTTGAGGCATTGTGATGACAAGGGCATGGAGCATTGTGATGAGAAATCAATGGAGCATTCTGATGTCTTGCGTCATGGAGCTTTGTGATGACAAGAACATGGAGCATTGTGACTACAGGGGTCTTTGAGCATTGTGATGAAAATTGCATGGATCATTGTGATGACCAGCATCATGGGACATTGTGATGACAATTGTTATGGAACATTTTGATCAGAAGGGTTTGGTGCATTGTGATGACAGAGGTCATTGAGCATTTTGATTTCATTGTGATGACAATGGCATGAAATATTATGGTGATGGGCACGGTGCATTGTGATGACAGGGTTCATGGAGCATTGAGATGAAAAGGGGCATGGAGCATTGTCATTACAGGGGTTTTGGAACATTGTCATTACATGGGCATGGATCATTGTGATGAGAAGGCCATGGAGCATTCTGATGACATGCGTCATGGAGCTTTGTGATGACCAGGGCATGGAGCATTGTGATTACAGGGGTCTTTGAGCATTTTGATTACAAGGGTCAATGAGGCTTGTGATGACAAGGCCGTGGAACCTTGTGATGGCAGGGGTCATGGAACATTGTTATGACACCGGTAATGGAGCTTTGTGATGACAAGGGAATGGGCAATTGGTTTGAAAATTTTCATGGATTATTGTGATGAGAGTGTGCATGGGGCATTGTGATGACAAGGGCATGGAACACTGTGATACATAGATCATGCAGGATTGTAATGACAAGTGCATGGTGCAATGTGATGAGAGGGTTCATGGAGCATTGTGATGACAATGGAATGGAGCATTGTGATGCCAAGGGTCATGGACATTGTGATGACAAAGGTCATGGAGCATTTTGATGACAAGGGCGTGGTGCATTGTGATGAGAAGGGCAGGGAGCATTGTGATGCCAGGGTCATGGAGCAATTTGATGAAAAGGGTCATGGAATATTTTGATGACAGGGTTTATAGAACATTGTGATGACAGTCGTCATGGAGCTTTGTGATAAAAAGTGTCATAGAGCATTTTGATTACAGGGGTTATGGAACATTGTGATGTCAGGTGTCATGGAGCATTGTGATGATAAGGGCATGTAGCATTGTGATGACAGGGGTCATGGAACATTGTAATGACAGGGGTGAGGGAGTATTGTGAAGACTAGTGATGGAACATTGTGATTTCAGTGGTGAGAGAGCATTTTGAGGAGAAGTGCATGGAGCATTGTGATGACAAGGTTTATGGAGCATTTTGATGACAAGGATGTGGAGCATTGTGATGACAAGTGCATGGCGCATTGTGATGACATGGGTTATGGAGCATTGTGCTGACACGCGCATCGAGCATTGTGATGACAAGGGTCATGGAGCATTGTGCTGACAAAGGCATGGAGCCTTGTGATGACAAGGATCAGAGAGCATTGTGATTAAAATTTCATGGAGCATTGTGGTGACAAAGGTCACAGAGCTTTGTGTGACGAGGTCATGGACCATTGTGATGACAAATGTCATGAAGGATTGTGATGACTGAAGTCACAGAGCATTGTGATAACAGGGGTATTGGAGCACTGTGATGAAAAGGAAATGGAACATTGTGATGAAATATGCATGGATTCTTGTCATGACAGTGTTCAAGGAGCATACTGATGACAAGTGTCAGGGAGCATTGTGATGACAAGTGTATTGAGCATTGTGGTGACAAATGTCATGGAGCATTGTGATGAGACGACCTTGCATAATTGTGATGACGAGCATCATGGGGTATTGTGATGACAAGTGTTATGGAACATTGTGATAAGAAGGGTTTGGAGCATTGTGATGACAGAGGTCATGGAGCATTTTAATTTCATTTTGATGACAATAGCATGAATCATTATGATAATGGGCATGGTGCATTTTGATGACAGGGTTCATGGAGCATTCAGATGAAAATTGGCATGGAGAATTGTGATTACAGAGGCCTTGGAGCATTGTGATGACAAGGGCATGGAGCAATGTGAAGACAGGGGCATGAAACAATGGTCTGACAAGTTTCATGGATTATTGTGATGACAGTGGTCATGGAGCATTGTGATGACAAGGGCATGGAGCACTGTGGTGACAAAGGCATGGAGCATTTTGATGACAAGGGACACAGAGCATTGTGATGAAATATTCATGGAGCATTGTGGTGTAAAAGATCACAGAGCCTTGTTTGAAGAGGACATGGACCACTGTGATGACAAAGGTCATGAAGCATTGTGATGACTGGAGTCACGGAGCATTGTGATGACAGGGGTCATGGAGCATTGCTCTGACAAGATTATGGATTATTGTGATGAGAGTGGGCATGGTGCATTGTGATCACAAGGGCATGGAACATTGTGATGACAAGGTTATGGGGTATTGTGAAGACAGGTATCAGGGAGCATTGTGATGACATATGTCATTGTCCATTGTGATGACAATGGCATGGAGCATTGTGATACCAAGTGTCATGGAGGATTGTGATGACAAAGTTAATGGAGCATTTTGATGACAAGGGCTTGGAACATTGTGAGGACAAGGGTCATGGAGCATTGTGATGACAAGGGCATGGAGCATTGTGATGACAAGGGCCATTGAGAATTTTGATGACAACGTCGTGAAGCATTGTGATGACAAGCGCATGGAGCTTGCTATGACAGTGGTCATAGAGCATTGCGATGACAAGTGCATGGAGAATTGTGATGACAAGATCATGTAACATTGTGATGAGAAGTGTCACGAAGCATTGTGATGACAAGGACGTGGAGAATTGTAATGACTTGGGACATGGAGCATTGTGATGAACAGGGCATTGAGAATTGTTATAGCAAGACCGTGGAGCATTGCGATGAAAAGACCATGGATAATTATGATGAAGAGCTTCATGGATCACTGTAATGACAAGGGGCATGGAGCATTGTGATGACAGGTGTCATGGAGCATTGTGATGAGAGGGGTCATGGAGCATTGTGATGACAAGGGTCATGGAGCATTGTGATGAGAAGGTCATGGAGGATTGGCCTGAAAATGTTCATGGAGTATTGTGATTACAGTGGTCAAAGAGCATTGTGATGACAAGGGAATGGAGCATTTTGATGAAAAGGTCCTGGAGCAGTGTGATGAGAAGTTCATGGAGCCTTGTGATGACAAGTCTAATGGAGCATTCTGATGAATAGGGGCATGGAGCATTGCGATTACAGGGGTCTTGGAGCATTGTGATGACAAGTTCATGGAGCATAGTGAAAAGAAGGCCATGGAGCATTCTGATGACATGTGTCATAGATCTTTGTGATGACAGGGGCATGGATAATTGTGATTAGAGGGGTCTTGGAGCATTGTGATGACAAGGTTCATGGAGCCTTGGATGCCAAGGCGGTGGAACATTGTGATGGCAGGGGTCATGGAGCAATGTTATGATAGGGGTAATGGAGCAATGTGATGACAAGTGCATGGAGAATGTGATTACAAGATCATGTAACATTGTGATTTGAAGTGTCATGGAGCATTGTGATGGCAAGACGGTGGAGCATTGTGATGAGAAGACCATGGATAATTGTGATGACGAGCGTCATGGAGAACTGTAATGACAAGGGGCCTGGAGGATTGTGATGACAGGGGTCATGGAGAATTGTGATGACAAGTGTCATGGAGCATTCTGATGACAAGCTTGTGGAGTATTGTGATGACAATGGTGTGGAGCATTGTGATGAAAAGGTCATGGAGCATTGTGATGAAAAAGGCATACAGCCTTTTCATGACAGGGTTCGAGAAGCATTCTGACGACAAGTGTCAGGGAGCATTGTGATGACAAGTGTATTGAGCATTGTGATGACAAAGATCATGGAGCATTGTGATGACAAGGGCATGGAGTATAGTGATGACAGGCATCATGGAGCGTTGTGATGACAAGTGTTATGGAACAATGTGATCACAAGGATTTGGAGCACTGTGATGACAGAGGTCATGGATCATTTTGATATCAAGGAGCATGGAGCATAGTGATGACAGGGGTCATGGAGCATTGTGATGATAAGATCATGGAGCATTGAGCTGAAAATGTTCATAGAGTATTCTGATGAAAGGGGTCATGGAGCATTTTGATGACAAGGTCCTGGAATATTGTGATGAGAAGACCATGGAGCCTTTTGATGAGAAGTCTCATGGAGCATTCTGATGAAAAGGGGCATGGAGCATTGTGATTACAGGGATCTTGGAGCATTGTGATTACAAGGGCATGGAGCATTGTGAGAGATGTCTAAGAAGCATTCTGATGACATTCGTCATGAAGCTTTGTGATGACCAGGGCATGGAGCATTGTGATTACAGGGGTCTTGGAGCATTGTGATGAAAAAGGCATGGATCATTATCATGAAAAAGGCATGGAGCCTTGTCATGACAGGGTTCAAGGAGCATACTGACGACAAGTGTCAGGGAGCATTGTGATGACAAGTGTATTGAGCATTGTGATGACAAAGGTCATGGAACATTGTGATGAGAAGTGCATGGATAATTGTGATGATGAGCCATATGGGGTGTTGTGATGACAAGTGTTATGGAGCATTGTGATCACAAGGGTTTGGAGCACTGTGATGACAGAGGTCATGGAGCATTTTGATTTCATTGTGATGACAATAGCATGAAGCATTATGATGATGGGCATGGTTCGTTGTGATGACAGGGTTCATGGAGCATTGAGATGAAAAGGGGTATGGAGCATTGTGATTACTCGGGTCATGGAGCCTTGTGATGACAAGGCCCTGTAACATTGTGATGACAGGGGTGAGGGAGTATTGTGATGACTAGTGATGGAAAATTTTGATATAAGTGGTGAGAGAGCATTTTGATGAGAAGTGCATGGAGCATTGTGATGACAAGTTTTATGGAGCACAGCGATGAAAAGGATGTAGAGCATTGTGATGAAAAGAGCATGGCACATTGTGATGACATGGGTCATGGAGCATTGTGCTGACAAGGGCAAGGAGCATTGTGATGACAAAGGTCATGGAGCATTGTGATGACAAGGCTCAGAGAGCATTGGGATGAAAAGTTCATGGAGCATTGTGGTGACAACGTTCACAGAGCCTTGTGATGACGAGGGCATGGACCATTGTGATGACAAAGGTCATGAAGCATTGTGATGACTGGAGTCACAGATCATTGTGGTGACAAGGGAATGGAGCATTGTGATGACAGGGGCATGGAGCATTGGTCTGAAATGTTTCATGGATTACTGTGATGACTTTCGGCATGGTGCATTGTGAAGACAATTGCATGGAGCATTTTGATGACAAGGTCATGGAGTATTGTTAAGACAAGTGTCAGTGTGCATTGTGATGGCATATGTCATGTTCCATTGTGATGACAGTGGCATGGAGAATTGTGAGGCCAATTGTCATGGAGGATTGTGAAGACAAAGGTAATGGAGCATTGTGATGAAAAGGGCTTGGTGCATTGTGATGACAATGGTCATGGAGCATTGTGATGAAAAGGGCATGGAGCATTTTGATGACAAGGGCTTTTGAGAATTTTGATGACAATTTCGTGAAGCACTGTGATGAAAAGCACATGGAGCTTGCTATGACAGGGCTCATGGAGCATTGCGATGACAAGTGCATGGAGAATGTGATTACAAGAGCATGTAACATTGTGATTTGAAGTGTCATGGAGCATTGTGATGGCAAGATTGTGGAGCATTGTGATGAGAAGACCATGGATAATTGTGATGACGAGCGTCATGGAGAACTGTAATGACAAGGGGCCTGGAGCATTGTGATGACAGGGGTCATGGAGGATTGTGATGACAAGTGTCATGGAGCATTCTGATGACAAGCTTGTTGAGTATTGTGATGACAATGGCGTGGAGCATTGTGATGAAAAGGGCATGGAGCATTGTGATGAAAAAGGCATACAGCCTCTTCATGACAGGGTTCGAGAAGCATTCTGACGTCAAGAGTCAGGGAGCATTGTGATGACAAGTGTATTGAGCATTGTGATGACAAAGGTCATGGAGCATTGTGATGACAAGGGCATGGAGTATTGTGATGACAGGCATCATGGAGCGTTGTGATGACAAGTGTTATGGAACAATGTGATCACAATGGTTTGGAGCACTGTGATGACAGAGGTCATGGATCATTTTGATATCAAGGAGCATGGAGCATAGTGATGACAGGGGTCATGGAGCACTGTGATGATAAGATCATGGAGCATTGAGCTGAAGATGTTCATGGAGTATTCTGATGAAAGGGATCATGGAGCATTGTGATGACAAGGTCCTGGAGCATTGTGATGAGAAGACCATGGAGCCTTGTGATGAGAAGTCTCATGGAGCATTCTGATGAAAAGGGGCATGGAGCATTGTGATTACAGGGGTCTTGGAGCATTGTGATGAAAAGGGCATGGAGCATTGTGAGAGATGTCTAAGGAGCATTCTGATGACATTCGTCATGGAGCTTTGTGATGACCAGGGCATGGAACATTGTGATTACAGGGGTCTTGGAGCATTGTGAGGAAAAATGCATGGATCATTATCATGAAAAAGGCATGGAGCCTTGTCATGACAGGGTTCAAGGAGCATACTGATGACAAGTGTCAAGGAGCATTGTGATGACAAGTGTATTGAGCATTGTGATGACAAAGGTCATGGAACATTGTGATGAGAAGTGCATGTATAATTGTGATGACGAGCCTCATGGGGCGTTGTGATGACAAGTGTTATGGAGCATTGTGATCACAAGGGTTGGGAGCATTGTGATGACAGAGATCATGGAGCATTTTGATTTCATTGTGATGACAATAGCATGAAGCATTATGATGATGGGCATGGTTCGTTGTGATGACAGGGTTCATGGAGCATTGAGATGAAAAGGGGTATGGAGCATTGTGATTACTCGGGTCATGGAGCCTTGTGATGACAAGGCCGTGTAACATTGTGATGACAGGGGTGAGGGAGTATTGTGATGACTAGTGATGGAAAATTGAGATATCAGTGGTGAGAGAGCATTTTGATTCGAAGTGCATGGAGCTTTGTGATGACAATGTTTATGGAGCATTGTGATGACAAGTTTGGGGAGCATTGTGATGACAAGTGCATGGCACACTGTGATGACATGGGTCATAGAGCATTGTTCTGACAAGCGCATGGAGCATTGTGATAATAAGGGTCATGGAGCATTGTGCGGACAAAGGCATGGAGCGTTGTTATGACAAGGCTCAGAGAGCATTGGGATGAAAAGATCATGGAGAATTGTGGTGACAAAGTTCACAGAGCCTTGTGATGACGAGGGCATGGATCATTTTGATGAAAAATGTCATGAAGTATTGTGATGACTGGAGTCACAGAGCATTGTGCTGACAAGGGAATGGAGCATTGTGATGACAGCGGCATGGAACGTTGGTCTGGCAAGTTTCATGCATTATTGTGATGACAGTTGGCATGGCGCATTGTGATGACAAGGGCATGGAGCATAGTGATGACAAGGGCATGGAGTTTTGTAAAGATAGGTGCCAGGGTTCATTGTGATGGCATATGTCATGTTCCATTGTGATGACAATGGCATGGAGAATTGTGATGCCAATTGTCATGGAAGATTGTGACGACAAAGGTAATGGAGCATTGTGATGACAAGGGCTTGGAGCATTGTGATGACAATGGTCATGGAGCATTGTGATGAAAAGGGCATGGAGCATTGTGATGACAAGGGCTTTTGAGAATTTTGATGACAAGTTCGTGAAGCACTGTGATGAAAAGCACGTGAGGCTTGCTATGACAGGGGTCATGGAGCATTGCGATGACAAGTGCATGGACAATGTGATTACAAGAGCATGTAACATTGTGATTTCAAGGGTCATGGAGCATTGTGATTGCAAGACGGAGGAACATTGTGATTAGAAGACCATGGATAATTGTGATGACGAGCGTCATAGAGAACTGTAATGACAAGGGGCATGGAGAATTGTGATGACAGGTGTCATGGAGCTTTGTGATGACAGGGCTCATGGAGAATTGTGATGACAAGGGTCATGGAGCATTCTGATGACAAGCTTGTGGAGTATTGTGATGACAATGGCATGGAGCATTGTGATGAAAAGGGCATGGAGCATTGTGTTAAAAAAGGCATAGAGCCTTTCCATGACAGGGTTCGAGAAGCATTCTGACGACAAGTGTCAGGGAGCATTGTGATGACAAGAGTATTGAGCATTGTGATGACAAAGTTCATGGGGCATTGTGATGACAAGGGCATGGAGTATTGTGATGGCACGCATCATGGAGCGTTGTGATGACAAGTGTTATGGAACAATGTGATCACAAGGGTTTGGAGCACTGTGATGACAGAGGTCATGGATCATTTTGATATCAAGGAGCATGGAGCATTGTGATGACAGGGGTCATGGAGCATTGTAATGAGAAGATCATGGAGCATTGAGCTGAAAATGTTCATGGAGTATTCTCATGAAATGGGTCATGGAGCATTGTGATGACAAGGTCCTGGAGCACTCTGATGAGAAGACCATGGAGCCTTGTGATGAGAAGTCTCATGGAGCATTCTGATGAAAAGGGGCATGGAGCATTGTGATTACAGTGGTCTTGGAGCATTGTGATTACAAGGGCATGGAGCATTGTGAGAGATGTCCAAGGAGCATTCTGATGACATGTGTCATGGAGCTTTGTGATGACCAGGGCAAGGAGCATTGTGATTACAGGGGTCTTGGAGCATTGTGATGAAAAAGGCATGGATCATTGTAATGAAAAAGGCATGGAGCCTTGTCATGACAGTGTTCTAGGAGCATGCTGATGGCAAGTGTCTGGGAGCATTGTGATGACAAGTGTATTGAGCATTGTGATGACAAAGGTCATGGAACATTGTGATGAGAAGACCATGGATAATTGTGAAGACGAGCGTCATGGGGCGCTGTGATGACAAGTGTTATGGAACATTGCGATCACAAGGTTTTGGAGCATTGTGATGACAGAGGTCATGGAGCATTTTGATTTCATTGTGATGACAATAGCATGAATCATTATGATGATGGGCATGGTGCAGTGTGATGACAGGGTTCATGGATCATTGAGATGAAAAGGGACATGGAGCATTGTGATTACAGGTGTCTTGGAGCATTGTGATGGCAAGGGCATGGAGCATTGTGAATGAGAAGGCCATGGAGCATTCTGATGACATGCGTCATGGAGCTTTGTGATGACAAGGGCATGGAACATTTGTCTGAAAATTTTCATGGATTATTGTGATGATAGTGGGCATGGAGCATTGTGATGAAAAGGACACGGAACACTGTGATACATGGGTCATGGAGGATTGTAATGACAAGGTCATGGAGCATTGTGATGAGAAGGGCATCGAGCATTGTGATGACAAGCGTTATGGAGCTTTGCGATGACAAGGGCATGGAGCAATGTGATGAGAGGCTTCATGAAGCATTGTGATGACAATGGCATGGAGCATTGTGATGCCAAGGGTCATGGAGCTTTGTGATGACAAAGGTCATGGAGCATTTTGATGACAAGGGAGTGGTGCATTGTGATGATAACGGCATGTAGCATTGTGATGATAGGGGTCATGGAACACTGTGATGACAGGGGTGAAGGAGTATGGTAATGACTAGTGATGGAACATTGTGATATCAGTGGTGAGAGAGCATTTTCATGAGAAGTGCATGGAGCATTGTAATGCCAAGTGTCACAGAGCATTGTGATGAAATGTTCATGGAGCATTGTGGTGACAAAGGTCACAGAGACTTGTGATGATGAGGGCATGGACCATTCTGATGACAAAGTCTTGAAGCATTGTGATGACTGGAGACACGGAGCATTGTGATGACAGGTGTCATGGAGCATTGTGATGACAAGTGCATGAATCATTGTGATGACAGGGGCATGGAGCAGCGGTCTGAAAAATTTCATGGATTATTGTGATGACAGTGGGCATTGCACATTGTGATGACAAGGGCATGGAGCACTGTGAAGAAAAGGTTATGGATTATTGTGAAGTCAGGTGTCAGGAGGCATTGTGATGACCTATGTCATGGTGCATTGTGATGACAATGGCATGGAGCATTGTGATGACAAGTGTCATGGATGATTGTGATGACAAATGTAATGGAGCATTTTGATGACAATGGTCATGGATCATTGTGATGAAAAGGGCATGGAGCATTGTGATGACAAGGGCTTTTGAGAATTTTGATGACAATTTCGTGAAGCACTGTGATGAAAAGCACATGGAGCTTGCTATGACAGGGGTCATGGAGCATTGCGATGACAAGTTCATGGAGAATGTGATTACAAGAGCATGTAACATTGTGATTTGAAGTGTCATGGAGCATTGTGATGGCAAGACGGTGGAGCAGTGTGATGAGAAGACCATGGATAATTGTGATGAGAAGTCTCATGGAGCATTCTGATGAAAAAGGGCATGGAGCATTGTGATTACAGGGGTCTTGGAGCATTGTGATGAAAAGGGCATGGAGCATTGTGATGACAAGGGCTTTTGAGAATTTTGATGACAAGTTCGTGAAGCACTGTGATGAAAAGCACGTGAGGCTTGCTATGACAGGGGTCATGGAGCATTGTGATGACATGGACGTAGAGAAATGTGATGACAAGGGACAAGGAGCACTGTGATGACCAGGGCATTGTGCATTGTGATTGCAAGACCGTGGAGCATTGTGATGAGAAGGTCATGGATAATTGTGATGACGAGCATCATGGAGCACTGTAATGACAAGGGAAATGGAGCATTTTGATGACAGGTGTCATGGATCATTGTGATGACAGGGGTCATGGAGCATTCTGATGACAAGCTTGCGGAGTATTGTGATGACACTGTCATGGAGCATTGTGATGAAAAGGGCATGGAGCATTGTTATGAAAAAGGAATGCAGCCTTTTCATTACAGGGTTCAAGGAGCATTCTGACGATAAGTGTCAGGGAGCATTGTGTTGACAAGTGTATTTAGCATTGTGATGACAAATTTCATGCAGCATTGTAATGATAGGCATCATGGAGCGTTGTGATGACAAGTCTTATGGAACATTGTGATCACAAGGGTTTGTAGCATTGTGATGACAGAGGTCATGGATCATTTTGATTTCAAGGAGCATGGAGCATTGTAATGACAAGGGCATGAAGAAATGTGAACCCAAGGTTCACCGAGGATTTTGATGACAATGGGAATGGAGTATTGTGATGACAAGCGCATGGAGCATTGTGATGACAATGTCATGAAGCATTTTGCTGACAAAGGCATGGAGCATTTTGATGACAAGAGTCATGGAGCACTGTGATGACAAGCGTCACGGATCATTGTGATTACAGGGTTCATGGAGCATTGGGATGGCAAGGGCATGGATCATCGTGATGACAAGTGTCATGGAGCATTTTGATGAAAAGCGTCCCGGATCATTGTGTTGTCAGGGGTCATGGAGCATTGTGATGACAGTGGTATTGGAGCATTGTGATGACAGGGTTCATGGAGCATTGTTATGAGAAGGTCACAGAGCATTGGGCTAAAAATGTTCATGAAGTATGGTGAAGGCGGGGGTCATGGAGCATTGTGATGACAAGGGAATGGAGCATTGTGGTAAGTAGGTACTGAAGCATTGTGATGAGAAAACATTGGAGCCTTGTATTGACGAGTCTCATGGAGCATTCTGATGAAAAGGGGCATGGAGAATTGTGATTACATTGGTCTTGAACATTGTGAAGAAAAGGGCATGGATCATTGTGATGAAAAAGGCATGGAGCCTTGTCATGACAGGGATCAAGGAGCATAATGACGACAAGTGTCAGGGAGCATTGTGATGACAAAGGTCATGGAGCATTGTGATGAGACGACAATGGATAATTGTGATGACGAGCATCATGGGGCGTTGTGATGACAAGTTTTATGAAACACTGTGATCTCAAGGGTTTGGAACATTGTGATGACATAGGTCATGGAGCATTTTGATTTCATTGTAATGAGAATAGCATGAAACATTATGATGATGGGCATGGTTCATTGTGATAACAGGGTTCATGGAGCACGGAGATGAAAAGGGGCATGGAGCATTGTGATTACAGGGGTCTTGGAGCATTGTGATGAGAATGTCATGGAGCATTGGGCTGAAAATGTTCATGGAGCATTGTGATTACAGGGGTCATGGAACACTATGATGACAAGGGTCATGGAGCATTGTGATGACAAGCATCACGGAACATTCTGATTAAAGGTGTCATGGAGCATTGGGATGACAAGGGCATGGATCCTTGTGATGACAAGTGTCATGGAGATTTTTGATGACAAGATTCCCGGATCATTGTGTTGTGAGGGGTCATGGAGCGCGGGGATGACAGTGGTCATGGAGCATTGTGATGACAGGGGTCATGGTGCATTGTGGTGAGAAGGTCATGGATCATTGGGCTGAAAATGTTCATGGAGTATTGTGATGACAGGGGACATGGAGCATTGTGATGACAAGGGAATGGAGCATTGTGATGACAAGGTCCTGGAGAATTGTGTTGAGAAGACCATGAGTCTTGTGATGACATGTCTCATGGAGCATTCTGATGAAAAGCAGCATGGAGCATTGTAATTACAGGGGTTTTGGAGCACTGAGATGACAAGGGCATGGAGCATGGTGATGAGAAGGCCATGGAGCATTCTGATGACATGCATCATGGAGCTTTGTGAAGACAAGCACATGGAGCATTGTGATTACCGGGGTCTTGGAGCATTGTGATGAAAAGGGCATGGATCATTGTGATGAAAAATTCATGAAGCCTTGTCATGACAGGGTTCAAGGAGCATACTGATGACAAGTGTCAGGGAGCATTATAATGACAAGTGTATTGAGCATTGTGATGACAAAGGTCATGGAGCATTGTGATGAGAAGACCATGGATAATTGTGATGATGAGCATCATGGGGCGTTGTGATGACAAGTGTTATGGAACATTGTGATCACAAGCGTTTGGAGCATTGTGTTGACAGAGGTTATGGAGCATTCTGATTTCATTGTGATGACAATAGCATCAAGCATTATGATGATGGGCATGCTTCATTGTGATTACAGAGTTCATGGAGCATTGAGATGAAAAGTGGCATGGAGCATTTTGATTACAGTTGTCTTGGAGCATTGTGATGACAAGGGCATGGAGCATTGTGATGAGAAGGCCATGGAGCAGATTGATGACATGCGTCATGGAGCTTTGTCATGACAATAGCACGGAGCATTGTGATTACAGGGGTCTTGGAGCATTGTGATGAAAAGGGTCATGGAGCCTTGTGATGACAAGTCCGTGGAACATTGTCATGACAGGGGTGAGGTATTATTCTGATGACTAATGATGGAACATTTTGATATCAGTGGTGAGAGAGCATTTTGATGAGAAGTACATGGAGCATTGTGATGACAAGTTTTATGGAGCATTCTGATGACAAGTTTGTGGAAAATTTTGATAACAAGCGCATGGAGCATTGTGATAACAAGGGTCATGGAGCACTCTGCTGACAAAGGCATGGAGCATTGTGACGGCAAGGGTCACAGAGCATTGTGAATGAAAATTTCATGGAGCATTATGGTGACAAATTTCACAGAGCCCCGTGATGACGAGGGCGTGGAACATTTTGATGCCAAAGGTCATGAAGCATTGTGATGACTGGAATCACAGAGCATTGTGATGACAAGGGCATGGAGCATTGTGATGACAGGGGCATGGAGCATTGGTCTGACAAGTTTCATGGATTATTGAGATGACAGTGGGCATGTCGCATTGTGATGACCAGGGAATGCAGCATTGTAATCAGAAGGTCATGGAATACTGTGCAGACAGGTGTCAGGGAGCATTGTGATGACATATGTCTTGGTGCATTGTGATGACAATGGCATGGAGCATTGTGAAGCCAAGTGTCATGGAGGATTGTGATGACAAAGGTAATGGAGCATTGTGATGACAAGGGCTTGGAGCTTTTTGATGACAATGGTCATGGAGCACTGTGATGACAAGGGCATGGAGCACTGTGATGACAACGGCCATTGAGAATTTTGATGACAATGTCGTGAAGCACTGTGATGAAAAGCACTTGGAGCTTGCTATGACAGGGGTCATGGAGCATTGTGATGACAAGTGCATGGAGAATTGTGATGACAAGATCATGTACCATTGTGATGAGAAGTGTCATGGAGAATTGTGATGGCAGGATCGTGGAGCACTATGATGAGAAGACCATGGATAATTGTGATGTCGAGCGTCATGCAGTACTGTAATGACAAGGGGCATGGAGCATTGTGATGACAAGGGTCGTGGAGCATTCTGATGACAAGCTTGTGGAGTAATGTGATGACAATGGCATGGAGCATTGTGATGAAAAGGGCATGGAGCATTGTGATGTAAAAGGCATGGAGGCTTTTCATGACAGCGTTCAAGGAGCATTCTGACCACAAGTGTCAGGGAGCATTGTGATGACAACTGTATTGAGCATTGTGATGACAAAAGTCATGGAGCATTGTGATGACACGGGCATGGAGTATTGTGATGACAGGCATCATGGAGCGTTGTGATGACAAGTGTTGTGGAACAATGTGATCACAAGGGTTTGGAGCATTTTGATGACAGAGATCATGGATCATTTTGATTTCAAGGAGCACGGAGCATTGTGATGACAGGGATCATGGAGAATTGTGATGAGAAGATCATGGAGCATTGGGCTGAAAATATTCATGGAGTATTGTGATGACAGGGGTCTTGGAGCACTGTGATAACAAGGGCATGGAGCATTGTGATGAGAAGGCCATGGAGCATTCTGATGACATGTGTCATGGATGTTTGTGATGAAAAGGGGAATGGAGCATTGTGATTACAGGGGTCTTTGGGCATTGTGATGAAAAGGGCATGGATCATTGTGATGAGAAGAGTATCGAGCATTGTGATGACAAGAGTCATGGAGCATTGTGGTGACAAGGGCATGGAGCAATGTGATGAGAGGTTTCATGTAGCATTGTGATGAAATGGCATGGAGCATTGTGAAGCCAAGGGTCATGGAGTTTGTGATGACAAAGTTCATGGGGCATTTTGATGACAAGGTCGTGGTGAATTGTGATGAGAAGTGCAGGGAGCATTTTGATGACAGGGTCATGGAGCAATTTGATGAAAAATATCATGGAATATTTTGATGACAGTGGTTATGGAACATTGTGATGTCAGGGGTCATGGAGGATTGTGATGAAAAGGGTCATGGAGAATTTTGATGACAGGGGTTATGGGACATTGTGATGTCAGGGTTCATGGAGCATTGTGATGATAAGGTCATGTAGCATTGTCATGACACGGATCATGGAACATTGTGATGACAGGGGGGAGAGAGCATTTTAATGAGAAGTTCATGGAGCATTGTGATGACAAGGTTTTGGGAGCACTGTGATGACAAGAGCATGGCGCATTGTGATGACATGGGTTGTGGAGCATTGTGCTCAAAAGCACATGGAGCATTGTGATGACAACGGTCATGGAGCATTGTGCTGACAAAGGCATGGAGCATGGTGATGACAAGGATGACAGAACATTGTGATGAAAAGTTCATGGATCATTGTGGTGAGAAAGGTCACAGAGCCCTGTGTGACGAGGACATGGACCATTGTGATGACAAATATCATGAAGCCTTGTGATGACTGGAGTCACAGAACATTGAGATGACAGGGGTCTTTGAGCACTGTGATGACAAGGAAATGGAGCAATGTGATGAGAAGGCCATGGAGCATTCTGATGACATGCATCATTGAGCTTTGTGATTAAAGGTCGTGGAGCATTGTGATTACAGGGGTCTTGGAGCATTGTGAAGAAAATGGTATGGATCATTGTGATGAAAAAGGCATGGAGCCTTCTCATGACAGGGTTCAAGGAGCATACTGATGAAAAGTGTCAGGGAGCATTGTGATGACAAGTGTATTGAGCATTGTGATGACAAATGTCATGGAGCACTGTGATGAGAAGACCATGGATAATTGTGATGATGAGCGTCATGGTGCATTGTGATGACAATGGTTATGGAACATTGTGATCACAAGGGTTTGGTGCATTTTGATGACAGAGGTCATGGAGCATATTTATTTCATTGTGATGACAATAGCATGAAGAATTATGATGATGGGCATGGTGCATTGTGATGACAGGGTCATGGAGCAATTTGATGAAAAGGGTCATGGAACATTTTGATGACAGTGGTTATGGAACATTGTGATGTCAGGGGTCTTGGAGCATTGTGATGAAAAGGGTGATGGAGCATTCTGATGACAGAGGATATGGAACATTTTGATGTCAGGGGTCATGGAGCATTGTGATGATATGGCATGTGGCATTGTGATGACAGAGGTCATGGAAAATTGTGATGACAGTGGTGAGGGAGTATTGTGATGACTACTGATGGAACATTGTGATATCAGTGGTGAGAAAGCAATTTGATGAGAAGTGCATGGAGCATTGTGATGACAAGGTTTATGGAGCATTGTGATGACAAGGCTGTGGAGCATTGTGTTGACAAATGCATGGCGCATTTTGATGACATGGGTCATGGAGCATTGTGCTGAGAAGCGCATGGAGCATTGTGATGACAAGGGTCATGGAGCATTGTGCTGACAAATTCATGGAACCTTGTGATGACAACGGTCACAGAGCATTGTGATGAAAAGTTCATGGAGCATTCTGGTGCCAATGGTCACAGAGCCTTGTGATGTCGAGGTTAAGTACCATTGTGATGACAAAGGTCATGAAGCATTGTGATGACTGGAGTCACGGAACATTGTGATGACAAGGGTATGGAGCATTCTGATGACAGTGGCATGGTGCATTGGTCTGACAAGTTTCATTGTTTATTGTGATGACAGTGGGCAAGGCGCATTCTGATGAGAAGAGCATGGAGCATTGTGATGAGAAGGTCATGGAGTACTGTGAAGACAGGGGTCTGGGGGCATGTGATGACATATGTCATGGTCCATTGTGATGACAATGGCATGGAGTATTGTGATGCCAAGTGTCATGGAGGAATGTGATGACAAAGTTAATGGAGCATTGTGATGACAGGGGTTTGGAGCATTGTGATGGCAAGGGTCATGGAGCATTTTGATGACAAGGGCATGGAGGATTGTGATGACAAGGGCCATTGAGAATTTTGATGACAAGTTCCTGAAGCATTGTGATGAAAAGCACATGGAGCTTGCTATGACAGGGGTCATGGAGCATTGCGATGACAAGTGCATGGAGAACTGTGATGACAAGAGCATGTAACATTGTGGTGAGAAGTGTCTTGGAGCATCGTGCTGGTAAGACCATGGAGCATTGTGATGAGAAGACCATGGATAATTTTGATGACGAGCGTCATGGAGCACTGTAATGACAAGGGGCATGGAGCATTGTGATGACAGGTGTCATGGAGCATTGTGGTGACAGGGATCATGGAGCATTGTGATGACAAGGGTCATGGAGCATTCTGATGACAAGCTTGTGGAGTATTGTGATGACAATGGCATGGAGCATTGTGAGGAAAAGGGCATGGAGCATTGTGATGAAAAAGGCATGGAGCCTTTTCATGACAGGGTTCAAGGAGCATTCTGACGAAAAGTGTCAGGGAGCATTGTGATGACAAGTGTATTGAGCATTGTGATGACAAAGTTCATGGAGCATTTTGATGACAAGGGCATGGAGTACTGTGATGACAGGCATCATGGAGCGTTGTGATGACAATTGTTATGGAACAATGTGATCACAAGAGTTTGGAGCATTGTGATGACACAGGTCATGGATCATTTTGATTTCAAGAATCACGGAGCATTGTGATGACAAGGGCATGAAACAATGTGATCCCAAGGGTCACGGAGGATTGTGATGACACTGGTAAAGGAGAATTGTGATGACAATTGCATGGAGCATTGTGATGACAAGGTCATGTAGCATTTTGCTGACAAAGGCATGGAGAATTGTGATGACAAGTGTCATGGAGCTCTGTGACGACAAGCGTCAAGGAGCATTTTTATTACAGGGGTCATGGAGCATTGGGATGACAAGCACATGGAACATTCTGATGACAAGTGGCATGGATCATTTTGATGACTGTGGTCATGTAGCATTGTGATGACATGGGTCATGGAGCTTTGTGATGAGAAGGTCATGGAGCATTTGGCTGAAATTATTCATGGAGTACTGTGATGACAGGGGTCATGGAGCATTGTCATGAGAAGGGAATGGAGCAATGTTATGAGAAGGTCCTGGAGCATTGTGATGAGAGGGCCATGGAGCCTTGTGATGACAAGGGTCATGGAGCATACTGATGAAATGGTGCATGGAGCATTGAGATTGCAGGGGTTTTGAAGCATTGTGATAACAAGAGCATGGAGTATTGTGATGAGAAAGCAATGGAGCATTCTGATGATATGTGTCATGGTGCTTTGTGATGGCAAGGACATGGAGCATTGTGATTACAGGTGTCTTGGAGCATTGTGATGAAAAGGGAATGGATCATTGTGATGAAAAATGCATGGAGCCTTGTCATGACAGGGTTCACGGAGCATACTGATGACAACTGTCAGGGAGCATTGTTATGATAAGTGAATTGAGCATTGTGATGACAAAGATCATGGAGCATTGTGATGAGAAATCCATGGATAATTGTGATGACCAGCCTCATGGGGCATTGTGCTGACAAGTTGTTATGGAACATTGTAATCAGAAGGGTTTGGTGCATTGTGATGACAGTGGTCATTGAACGTTTTGATTTCATTGTGATAACAATAGCATGAAATATTATGGTGATGGACACGGTGCATGGTGATGACAGGGTTCATGGAGCATTGAGATGAAAAGGGGCATGGAGCATTGTGATTACAGGGGTGTTGGAGCATTGTGATGACAAGGGCATGGAGCATGGTGAAGAAAAGGCCATGGAGCATTCTGATGACATGCGTCATGGAGCTTTGTGATGACAAGGGCATGGAGCATTGTGATTACAGGGGTCTTGGAGCATTGTGATGACAAGGGTCATGGAGGCTTGTGATGACAAGGCCGTGGAACCTTGTGATGGCAGGGGTCATGGATCATTGTTATGACAAGGGTAATGGAGCTTTCTGATGACAAAGGTCTTGGGGCACTTTGATGACAAACGCGTGGTGCATTGTGATGACAAATGTCATGGAGCATTTTGATGACAAGGTCGTTGTGCATTGTGATGAGAAGTTCAGGGAGCATTGTGATGAGAGGGTCTTGGAGCAAATTGATGAAAAGTGTCATGGAACATTTTGATAAGAGGGGTTATGGAACATTGTGATGACAAGGGCATGGAATATTGTGATGAGGAGGCAAAGGAGCATTCTGATGACATGCGTCATGGAGCTTTGTGATGAGAAGGACATGGAGCATTGTGATTACAGGGGACATAGAGCATTGCGATGACAAGTGCATGGAGAATTGTGATGAAAATATCATGTAACATTGTGATAAGAAGTGTCAAGGACCATTGTGATGACAAGGACTTGGAGTATTGTGATGACATGGGACATGGAGCATTCTGATGACCAGGGCATGGAGCATTGTGATGGCAAGACCGTGGAGCATTGTGATGAGAAGATCACGGATAATTATGATGACGAGCGTCATGGAGACCTGTAGTGACAAGGGGCATGGAGCATTGTGATTACAGGGTTCTGGAAGCATTGTGATGACAAGGGAATGGAGCATTGTATTGAGAAGGCCTCGGAGAGTTCTGATGACATGCGTCATGAATCTTTGTGACGACAAGGGCATGGAAAATTGTGATTACAGGGGTCTTGGAGCATTGTGATGACAACGGTCATGGAGCCTTGGATGCCAAGGCGGTGGAACATTGTGATGGCAGGGGTCATGGAGCATTGTTATGACAGGGGGAATTGAGCATTGTGATGACAAGGGCATGGAACATTGGTCTGAAAATTTCATGGAGTATTGTGATGAGATTCGGCATGGAACATTGTGATGTATAGGGCACAGAACACTGTGATACTTGTGTCATGGAGGATTGTAATGACAAGGGCATGGAGCATTGTGATGAGAAGAGTATCGAGCTTTGTGATGACAAGTGTCATGGAGCATTGTGGTGAGAAGGGCATGAAGCAATATGATGAGAGGTTTCATGTAGCATTGTGATGAAATGGCATGGAGCATTATGAAGCAAAGGGTCATGGAGCTTTGTGATGACAAGTGTCATGGAGCATTGTGGTGACAAGGGCATGGAGCAATATGATGAGAGGTTTCATGTAGCATTGTGATGAAATGGCATGGAGCATTGTGAAGCAAAGGGTCATGGAGCTTTGTGATGACAAAGGTCATGGAGCATTTTGATGACAAGGTCTTGGTGCATTGTGATGACAAGGACATGGAGCACTGTGATTACAGGGGACTTGGAGCATTGTGATGAAAAGGGAATGGATCATTCTGATGAAAAATGCATGGAGTCTTGTCATGACAGGGTTCAAGGAGCATACTGATGACAACTGTCAGGGAGCATTGTGATGATAAGTGTGTTGAGCATAGTGATGACAAAGATCATGGAGCATTGTGATGAGAAGACCGTGGATAATTGTGATGACCAGCCTCATGGGGCATTGTGATGACAGGGTTCATGGAGCATTGAGATGAAAAGGGGCATGGAGCATTGTGATTACAGTGGTGTTGGATCATTGTGATGACAACGGCATGGAGCATTGTGATGAGAAGGTCAAGGAGCATTCTGATGACATGCGTCATGGAGCTTTGTGCTGAGAAGTGCATGGAGAATTGTGATTACAGGGGTCATGGAATATTGTGATGAGAGGGGTGAGGGAGTATTGTGATGACTAGTGATGGAACATTGTGATATCAGTGGTGAGAAGGCATTTTGAGGAGAAGTGCATGGAGCATTGTGATGACAAGGTTTATGGAGCATTTTGATGAGAAGGATGTGGAGCATTGTGATGACAAGTGCATGGTGCATTGTGATGATATGGGTTATGGAGCATTGTGCTGACACGCGCATCGAGCATTGTGATGACAAGGGTAATGGAGCATTGTGCTGACAAATGTATGGAGCTTTGTGATGACAAGGGTCACAGAGCATTGTGATAAAAATTTCATGGAGCATTGTGGTGACAAAGGTCACAGAGCTTTGTATGACGAGGTCATGGAACATTGTGATGATGAATGTCATGAAGGATTGTGATGACTGGACTCACGGAGCATTGTGATAACAGGGGTCTTGGAGCATTGTGATGAAAAGGGAATGGATCATTGTGATGAAAAAGGCATGGAGCCTTGTCATGACAGTGTTCAAGGAGCATACTGATGACAAGTGTCAGCGAGCATTGTGATGCCAAGTGTATTGAGCATTGTGGTGACAAAGATCATGGAGCATTGTGATGAGAAGACTTTGCGTCATTGTGATGACGAGCGTCATGGGGCATGTGATGACAAGTGTTTTGGAACATTGTGATCAGAAGGGTTTGGAGCATTGTGAAGACAGAGGTGATGGAGCATTTTAATTTCATTGTGATGACAATAGCAAGAATCATTATGGTGATGGGCATGGTGCATTGTGATGACAGGGTTCATGGAGCATTGAGATGAAAAGGGGCATGGAGAATTGTGATTACAGTGGTCTTGGTGCATTCTGATGACAAGGGTCATGGAGCCATGTGATGACACGGCCGTGGAACACTGTGATGGCAGGGGTCATGGAGCATTGTTATGACACGTGTAATGGAGCACTGTGATGACAAGGGCATGAAGCAATGTGATGAGAGATTTCATTGAGCATTGTGATGACAATGGCATGGAGCATTGTGATGCCAAGGGTCATGGAGTTTTGTGATGACAAAGGTCATGGGGCATTTTGACGACAAGGGCATGGTGCATTGAGATGAGAAGGACAGGGCGCATTGTGATGACAGGGTAATGTAGCAAGTTGATGAAAAGGGTCATGGAATATTTTGATGACAGGGGTTATGGAACATTGTGATGTCAGTGGTCATGAAGCATTGTGATGAAATGGGTCATGGAGCATTTTGTGACAGGGGTTATGGAACATTGTGATGTCAGGGGTCATGGAGCATTGTGATGATAAGGGCATGTAGCACTGTGATGACAGTGGTCATGGAACACTGTGATGACTGGGGTGAGGGAGTATTGTGATGACTAGTGAAGTAACATTGTGATATATGTGTTGAGAGAGCATTTTGATGAGAAGTGCATGGAGCATTGTGATGACAAGTGTTATGGAGCATAGCAATGATAAGGATGTGGAGTATTGTATGACAAGCGCAGGGCGCATTGTCATGACATGTGTCATGGAGCATTGTGCTGAAAAGCACATGGAGCATTTTGATGACACGTGTCATGGAGCATTGTGCTGACAAAGGCATGGAGCATTTTGATGACAAGGGACACAGAGCATTGTGATGAAATATTTATGGAGCATTGTGGTGAAAATGACCACAGAGCCTTGTGTGACGAGGGCATGTACCATAGTGATGAGATAGGTCATAAAGCATTGTGATGACTTGAGCCACGGAGCATTGTGATGAAAGTGGTCATGGAGAATTGTGATGACAAGGGCATGGAGCATTGTGATGACAGGGGCATCGAACATTGGTCTGACGAATTTCATGGATTATTGTGATGACATTCGGCATGGAACATTGAGATGACAAGGGCATGGAGCACTGTGGTGACAAAGGCATGGAGCATTGTGATGACAAGGGACACAGAGCATTGTGATGAAATATTCATGGAGCATTGTGGTGTAAAAGATCACAGAGCCTTGTTTGAAGAGGACATGGACCACTGTGATGACAAAGGTCATGAAACATTGTGATGACTGGAGTAACGGAGCATTGTGATGACAGGGGTCATGGAGCATTGCTCTGACAAGATGATGGATTATTGTGATGAGAGTGGGCATGGTGCATTGTGATGACAAGGGCATGGAACATTGTGATGACAAGGGCATGGAGTACTGTGAAGACAGGTGTCAGGGAGCATTGTGATGACATATGTCATTGTCCATTGTGATGACAATGGCATGGAGCATTGTGATACCAAGTGTCATGGAGGATTGTGATGACAAAGGTAATGGAGCATTTTGATGACAAGGGCTTGGAACATTGTGATGACTAGGTTCATGCAGCATTTTGATGACAAGGGCATGGAGCATTGTGATGACAAGGGCCATTGAGAATTTTGATGACAACGTCGTGAAGCATTGTGATGACAAGCGCATGGAGCTTGCTAGGACAGTGGTCATACAGCATTGCGATGACAAGTGCATGGAGAATTGTGATGACAAGATCATGTAACATTGTGATGAGAAGTGTCACGAAGCATTGTGATGTCAAGGACGTGGAGAATTGTAATGACTTGGGACATGGAAAATTGTGATGAACAGGGCATGGAGAATTGTGATAGCAAGACCGTGGAGCATTGTGATGAAAAGACCATGGATAATTATGATGAAGAGCATCATGGATCACTGTAATGACAAGGGGCATGGAGCATTGTGATGACAGGTGTCTTGGAGCATTGTGATGAGAGGGGTCATGGAGAAATGTGATGACATGGGTAATGGAGCATTGTGATGAGAAGGTCATGGAGCATTGGCCTGAAAATGTTCATGGAGTATTGTGATGACAGTGGTCAAGGAGCATTGTGATGACAAGGGGATGGAGCATTTTGATGAAAAGGTCCTGGAGCAGTGTGATGGGAAGCCCATGGAGCCTTGTGATGACAAATCTAATGTAGCATTCTGATGAATAGGGGCATGGAGCATTGTGATTACAGGGGTCTTGGAGCATTGTGATGACAAGGTCATGGAGCATTGTGATGAGAAGGCCATGGAGCATTCTGATGACATGTGTCATGGATCTTTGTGATGACAGGGGCATGGAGCATTGTGATTACAGGGGTCTTGGAACATTTTGATGACAATGGCATGGAGCATGGTGATGAGAAAGCCATGGAGCATTCTGATGACATGTGTCATGGATCATTGTGATGACAAGGGCATGGAGCATTGTGATTACAGGGGTCTTGGAGCATCGTGATGACAAGGGTCATGGAGCCTTGGATGCCAAGGCGGTGGAACATTGTGATGGCAGGGGTCATGGAGCATTGTTATGACAGGTTTAATGGAGCATTGTGATGACAAGGGTCATGGAGCATTGTGCTGAAAAAGGCATGGAGGTTTGTGATGACAAGGGGCACAGAGCATTGTGATAAAAATTTCATGGAGCATTGTGGTGACAAAGGTCACAGAGCTTTGTGTGATGAGGTCATGGACTATTGTGATGACAAATGTCACGAAGCATTGTGATGACTGGAGTCACGGAGCATTGTGAATAACAGGGGTCTTGATGAGAAGACCTTGCATTTTTGTGATGACGAGCGTCATGGGGCATGTGATGACAAGTGTTATGGAACATTGTGATCAGAAGGGTTTGGAGCATTGTGATGACAGAGGACATGGAGCTTTTTGTTTTCATTGTGATGACAATAGCATGAATCATTATGATGATAGGCATGGTACATTGTGATGACAGTGTTCATGGAGCATTGAGATGAAAAGTGGCATGGAGAATTGTGATTACAGAGGTCTTGGAGCATTGTGATGACAAGGGACACAGAGCATTGTGATGAAAATTTCATGGAGCATTGTGGTGACAAAAATCACAGAGCCTTGTGTGACGAGGGCATGGACCACTCTGAGGACAAAGGTCATGAAATTTTGTGATGACTGGAGTCACGGTGCATTGTGATGACAGGGGTCATGGAGCATTGTGATGACAAGGGCATGGAGCAATGTGATGACAGGGTCATGGAACATTGGTCTGACATGTTTCATGGATTATTGTGATGACAGTGGGCATGGCACATTGTGATGACAAGGGCATGGAGCATTGTGGTGACAAAGGTCACAGAGCCTTGTGTGACGAGGGCATGGATCATTGTGAGGACAAAAGTCATGAAGCATTGTGATGACTGGAGTCAAGGAGCATTGTGATGACAGTGGTCATGGAGCACTGTGCTGACAAGCACATGGAGCATTTTGATAACCAGTGTCATGGAGCATTGTGCTGACAAAGGCATGGAACATTTTGATGACAAGGGACACAGAGCATTGTGATGAAATATTCATGGAGCATTGTGGTTAAATAGATCACAGAGCCTTGTGTGAGGAGGGCATAGACCATAGTGATGAGATAGGTCATGAAGCATTGTGATGACTAGAGTCACGGAGCATTGTGATGAAAGGGGTCATGAAGCATTGTGATGACTAGAGTCACGGAGCATTGTGATGAAAGGGGTCATGGAGCATTGTGATGACAAGGGCATGGAACGTTGTTCTGAAAATTTCATGCATTATTGTGATGAGATTCGGCATGGAACATTGTGATGACTAGGGAACGGAACACTGTGATACATGTGTCATGGAGGATTGTAATGACAAGGGCATGGAGCATTGTGATGAGAAGAGTATCGAGCATAGTGGTGACAAGTGTCATGGAGCATTGTGGTGACAAGGGCATGGAGCAATGTGATGACAGGGGCATGGAACATTGGTCTGACAAGTTTCATGGATTATTGTGATGACAGGGGGCATGGAGCATTGAGATGACAAGTGCATGGAGCATTATGGTGACAAAGGTCACAGAGCCTTGTGTGACGAGGGCATGGACCATTGTGAGGACAAAGGTCATGAACCATTGTGATGACTGGAGTCACGGAGCATTGTGATGACAGGGGCCATGGAGCATTGTGAAGACAAGTGCATGGAGCATTGTGATGACAAGGGCATGGAGCATTGTGATGACATGGGCATGGAACATTGGTCTGACATGTTTCATGGATTATTGTGATGACAGTGGGCATGGCGCATTGTGATGATAAGGGCATGGAACATTGTGATGACACGGTCATGGAGTATTGTGAAGACAGGTGTCAGGGAGCATTGTGATGACATATGTCATTGTCCATTGTGATGTCAATGGCATGGAGCATTGTGATACCAAGTGTCATGGAGGATTGTGATGACAAAGGTAATGGAGCATTTTGATGACAAGGGCTTGGAACATTGCGATGACAAGGGTCATGGAGCATTGTGATGACAAGGGCATGGAGCATTCTGATGAAAAAGTGCATGGAGCATTGAGATTACAGGGGTTTTGAAGCAATGTGAATACAAGGGCATGGAGCATTATGATGAGAAGGCAATGGAGCATTCTGATGACATGTGTAATGGACCTTTGTGATGACAAGGACATGGAGCATTGTGATTACAGGGGTCTTGGAGCATTGTGATGAAAGGGGAATGGATCATTGTGATGAAAAAGGCATGGAGCCTTCTCATGACCGGGTTCAAGGAGCATACTGATGACAACTGTCAGGGAGCATTGTGATGATTAGTGTATGGAGCATTGTGATGACAAAGATCATGGAGCATTGTGATGAGAAGACCATGGATAATTGTGATGACCAGCGTCATGGGGCATTGCGATGACAAGTGTTCTGGTACATTGAGATCAGAAGGGTTTGGTGCATTGTGATGACAGAGGTCATTGAGCATTTTGATTTCATTGTGATGACAATAGCATGAAATATTATGGTGATGGGCACGGTGCATTGTGATGAGAGGGTTCATGGAGCATTGAGATGAAAATGACATGGAGCATTGTGATTACAGGGGTGTGGGAGCATTGTGAGGACAAGGGCATGGAGCATTGTGATGAGAAGGCCATGGAGCATTCTGATGACATGCGTCATGGAGCTTTTTGATGACAAGGGCATGGAGAATTGTGATTACAGGGGTCATGGAATATTGTGATGACAGGGGTGAGGGAATATTGTGATGACTAGTGATGGAACATTGTGATATCAGTGGTGAGAAAGCATTTTGAGGAGAAGTGCATGGAGCATTGTGATGACAAGGTTTATGGAGCATTTTGATGACAAGGATGTGGAGCATTATGATGACAAGGGCATGGTGCATTTTGATGACATGGGTTATGGAGCATTGTGCTGACACGCGAATCGAGCATTGTGATGACAAGGGTCATGGAGCATTGTGCTGACAAGGCATGGAGCTTTGTGATGACAAGTGTCACAGAGCATTGTGATAAAAATTTCATGGAGCATTGTGGTGACATAGGTCACAGAGCTTTGTGTGACGAGGTCATTGACCACTGTGATGACAAATGTCATGAAGCATTGTGATGACTGGAGTCACGGAGCATTGTGATAACAGGGGTCTTGGAGCATTGTGATGAAAAGGGAATGGATCATTGTGATGAAAAAGGCATGGAGCATTGTCATGACAATTTTCAAGGAGCATACTGATTACAAGTGTCAGCGAGCGTTGTGATGCCAAGTGTAATGAGCATTGTGGTGACAAAGGTCATGGAGCATTGTGATGAGAAGGCCTTGCATCATTGTGATGACGAGCGTCATGGGGCATGTGATGACAAGTGTTATGGAACATTGTGATCAGAAGGGTTTGGAGCATTGTGATGACAGAGGACATGGAGCATTTTGATTTCATTGTGATGACAATAGCATGAATCATTATGATGATGGGCATGGTGCATTGTGATGACAGTGTTCATGGTGCATTGAGATGAAAAGTGGCATGGAGAATTGTGATTACAGAGGTCTTGGAGCATTGTGATGATAAGGGTCATGGATGAGATCCTTGCTGGGTAGAGTAATCTTGGTTGCAGGTTTCTCTCCTTCATCACTTTAATTATGTCCTGCCACTCCCTTCTGGCTTGTAGAGTTTCTGCTGAGAGATCAGCTGTTATCCTGATGGGGATTCCCTTGTGTGTTATTTGTTGTTTTTGCCTTGCTGCTTTTAATATGATTTCTTTGTGTTTAATTTTTGACAGTATGATTAATATGTGTCTTGGCGTATTTCTCCTTGGATTTATTCTGTATGGGACTCTCTGTGCTTCTTGGACTTGATTAACTATTTCCTTTCCCATATTAGGGAAGTTTTCAACTATAATCTCTTCAAATATTTTCTCAGTCCCTTTCTTTTTCTCTTCTTCTTCTGGAACCCCTATAATTCGAATGTTGGTGCGTTTAATGTTGTCCCAGAGGTCTCTGATATTGTCCTCTGTTCTTTTCATTCTTTTCTCTTTATTTTGCTCTGCATTAGTTATTTCCACTATTTTATCTTCCACCTCACTTATCCGTTCTTCTGCCTCAGTTATTCTGCTATTGATCCCATCTAGAGTATTTTTCATTTCATTTATTGTGTTTTTAATCGATGCTTGATTCATCTTTAGTTCTACTAGGTCCTTGTTAACTGTTTCTTGCATTTTGTCTATTCTATTTCCAAGATTTTGGATCATCTTTACTATCATTATTCTGAATTCTTTTTCAGATAGACTGCCTATTACCTCTTCATTTGTTAGGTCTGGTGGGTTTTTATCTTGCTCCTTCTCCTGCTGTGTGTTTTTCTGTCTTCTCATTTTGCTTATGTTACTGTGTTTGGGGTCTCCTTTTTGCCGGCTGCAGGTTCGTAGTTCCTGTTGTTTTTGGTGTCTGTCCCCAGTGGCTAAGGTTGGTTTAGTGGGTTGTGTAGGTTTCCTGGTCGAGGGGACTAGTGCCTGTGTTCTGGTGGATGAGGCTGGATCTTGTCTTTCTGGTGGGCAGGTCCACGTCTGGTGGTGTGTTTTGGGGTGTCTGCAGACTTTTTATGATTTTAGGCCACCTCTCTGCTAATGGGTGGCGTTGTGTTCCTGTCTTGCTAGTTGTTTGGCATAGGGTGTCCAGCACTGTAGCTTGCTGGTCGTTGAGTGAAGCTGGGTGCTGGTGTTGAGATGGAGATCTCTGGAAGATTTTCGCCGTTTGATATTATGTGGAGCTGGGAGGTCTCTTGTGGACCAGTGTCCTGAAGTTGGCTCTCCCACCTCAGAGGCACAGTACTGACTCCTGGCTCCTCAATTTGGGATGATTTGTTGTCTATTCATGTATTCCACAGATGCAGGGTACATCAAGTTGATTGTGGAGCTTTAATCCGCTGCTTCTGAGGCTGCTGGGAGAGGTTTCCCTTTCTCTTCTTTGTTCTCACAGCTCCCGGGTCTCAGCTTTGGATTTGGCCCCGCCTCTGCGTGTAGGTCGCCGGAGGGCGTCTGTTCTTCGCTCAGACAGGAAAGGGTTAAAGGAGCAGCCTCTTCGGGAACTCTGGCTCACTCAGGCCGGGCGGGAGGGAGGGGCACGGAGTGCGGGGCGAGCCTGCAGCGGCAGAGGTCGGCGTGACGTTGCACCAGCCCGAGGCGCGCCGTGCGTTCTCCCAGGGAAGCCGCCCCTGGATCCCGGGACCCCGGCAGTGGCGGGCTGCTCAGGCTCCCGGAAGGGCGGTGTGGACAGTGACCTGCGCTCGCACACGGGCTTCTTGGCGGCGGCAGCAGCAGCCCCAGCGTCCCACGCCCGTCACTGGGCTCCGCGCTTTCAGTCGCGACTCGCGCCCGTCTGTGGAGCCCCTTTAAGCAGCGCTCTTAATCCCCTCTCCTCGCGCAGCAGGAAACCAAGAGGGAAGAACAAGTCTCTTGCCTCTTCGGCAGCTCCAGAGTTCTCCCGGACTCCCTCCCGGCCAGCTGTGGCACACTAGCCCCCTTCAGGCTGAGTTCTCGCCGCCAGCCCCAGTCCTCTCCCTGCGCTCTGACCGAAGCCCGAGCCTCAGCTTCCAGCGCCGCCCGCCCCGGCGGGCGAGCAGACAAGCCTCTCGGGCTGGTGAGTGCCGCTCGGCACCGATCCTCTGTGCGGGAATCTCTCCGCTTTGCCCTACCCAGGTATGTGGGGAGTTTCTTGCCTTTTGGGAGGTCTGGGGTCTTCTGCCAGCGTTCAGTAGGTGTTCTGTAGGAGTTGTTCCACGTGTAGCTGTATTTCTGGTGTATCCGTGAGGAGGAAGGTGATCTCCGCGTCTTACTCTTCCGCCATCTTACCCGGAAGTCCTTGAATATATTTTTATGTATGGTGTTGGGGAGTGTTCTAATTTCATTTTTTACATGTAGCTGTCCATATTTCCCAGCACCACTGATTGAAGAGACTGTCTTATCTCCATTGTATAGTCTTGCCTCCTTTGTCATAGATTAGTTGACCATAGGTGTGTAGGTTTATCCCTGGGCTTTCTTTTTTTTTTTTTCCTTTTATAGGTTTATTGGAGTATAATTGCTTTACAATGGAGTGTTAGTTTCTGCTGTATAACAAAGTGAATCAGCTATACATATACAAATATCAGCAGATCCCCTCCCTCTTGCATCTCCCTCCCACACTCCATATCCCACCTCTTTATGTGGTCACAAAGCACCGAGCTGATCTCCCTGTTCTATGTGGCTGCTTCCCAGTAGCTATCGGTGTTACATGTGGTAATGTATTTATGTCCATGCCACTCTCTCACTTCGTCCCAGCTTACCCATACCCTTTCCGGTGTCCTCAAGTCCTTTCTCTACTTCTGTGTCCTTAATCCTGTCCTGCAACTTGGTTCTTCATAATCTTTTTTTTTCTTCATTAGATTCCGTATATCTCTGTTAACATACATTATTTATT
Source organism: Hyperoodon ampullatus (assembly GCF_949752795.1). NCBI lineage: Eukaryota > Metazoa > Chordata > Mammalia > Artiodactyla > Ziphiidae > Hyperoodon > Hyperoodon ampullatus. The sequence continues at coordinate 728,320 of NW_027640499.1, read as the reverse complement.
TTTCCTTTTCTGACTTACTTCACTGTGTAGGACAGATTCTAATCCATCCACCTCAGTACAAATAACTCAGTTTTGCTTCTTTTTATGGCTGAGTAATATTCTATTGTATATATGTGCCAGATCTTCTTTATCCATTCATCTGTCGATGGACACTTAGGTTGCTTCCATGTCCTGGCTATTGTAAATAGAGCTTCAATGAATATTTTTGTACATAACTCTTTTTGAATTATGGTTTTCACAAGGTAAATGCCCAGTAGTTGGATCGTTGTGTCGTATGGTACTTCTATTGTTAGTTATTTAAAGGAACCTCCGTACTGTTCACCCTAGTGCCCATATCAATTTACATTCCCACCCACAGTGCAAGTGTGTTCCCTTTTCTCCAATAAAGGCCTCTCCTTCATTTATTGTTTTGTAGATTTTTTTGATGATTGCCACTCTGACTGCTGTGAGGTGATACCTCACGGTAGTTTTGATTTGCATTTCTCTAATGATTAGTGATGTTCAGCATCCTTTCATGTGTTTCTTGTCAATCTGTATATCTTCTTTGGAGAAATGTCTATTTAGGTCTTCTGCCCGTTTTTGGATTGGGTTGTTTGTTTTTGTGATATTGAGCTACATGAGGTGCTTGTAAAGTTTGGAGATTAATCCTTTATCAATTGCTTCATTTGAAAATATTTTCTCCCATTCTGAGGGTTGTTTTTGCATCTTGTTTATGTTTTCTTGTACTGTGTAAAAGCTTTTAAGTTTCATTAGGTCCCATTTGTTGATTTCTGTTTTTATTTCCATTTCTCTAGGAGGTGGGTCAAAAAGGATCTTGCTGTGATTTATGTCATAGAGTGTTCTGCCTATGGTTTCCTCTAAGTGTTTTATAGTGTCTGGTCTTATATTTAGATCTCTAATCAATTTAGAGTTTATTTTTGTGTATGGTGTTATGGAGTGTTCTAATTTCATTCTTTTATGTGTAGGCGTCCAGTTTTCCCAGCACCAATTACTGAAGAGACTGTCTTTTCTCCATTGTATATCCTTAGCTCCTTTGTCATAGATGAGATAGCCATAGGTATGTAGGTTTATCTCTTAGCTTTCTGTCCTGTTCCATTGATCTGTGATTATGCCAATCTACATACACTTGATTCCATTATGGATACATATAAATACATAGGTGTCAAGATTATTAGCAGTCAGATATATTCCTCTTCAGTGAATAGGGTGTTTTGTTTCCAGTTCATTGAGAAAGGAGTAGGTCTTGTCTATTACATATTTGGTATATGGAATGGTATCTGTGCTAATTTCAAACTCTGCTTTTACACATCACCCCACGTCACCTTTCCCCTTAAGGAGGCATAAGTGTGTTTTCTAAATGTGTAACTCTGTTCTGTTTTGAAATTCAGTTCATGTGTGTCCATGTTTACATTCCCTCTATAAGTGATATATTACAATAAGTTTCTTTTTCTTTGTGGCTCATTTCCCTTAGCATCATCATACCTAAACCCACTCATTATGCTGCTATTGGCCTTATGACATTGATTTTATGTCTGAGTGACATTCTATTGTATATAAGTACCACAACATATTTATCCATTATTTTCCCTTTCCTGGGATATTTTAAGTGTACCAAAGTCGAGGTTCTTGTAAACAGAGCAGCCCTAAACTTTGGGCTGGCTGTGTGTTGTGGATTTTTAATTTTCCCAAAATACACTCCCATGAGTGGAAGTGTGCTATGCTCTGTAGCTCTGTTTTAGAAAACAACATACAGTTCTCCAGAGAGGCTGTTGGCCATTTACATCCTGTCCGTCGGTGTAACCAGGCTCCCTTTTCTCCATGGCCTGTCCTGTATTTGTGGTTTTTACACTATTTGTGGATAGCCCTTTTGACCGGAGGTAAGTGACACTTCTATGTAGGGTGGATTTGCAATGCCTGATGGCTTGCTTGGCCAAAAAGGGCGTATGCATTTTTTTCCCGAATATATTCAAGAAAATACACATACTCCCTTTTCGGCCAAGGGCAACATTGTCGAAGTTCTGTCGCTTTTCATGTGCTTTAAAGACGACTCCAATCTACCTCTTGAAATCTGTTTCCTTCAATTCTGCCTTGCATTCAAATCCTCTTCACTGCCTTACCTCAATATATTTCTGGATGATAGTTGTCCTTTATAACTCTGCAAGTTTGTGAATTGCTGTGCCCCTGATTTCCATTTTTCAACTTGCTTATTTGTGAGCTGGCTGCAATACCGCAGTATGGCTTTAGGCCCTAGTCTGGTCCCGGGGTTGCAGGCTGAGCCTTTGTTTAATTCTTCTTCCTGATGGGAAACTAGAGTGACATGTGCCCATCCAAACACCTACAGCTAATGTCTCATTTGTTTCCCCTCTTCCTGTTCATCCTCTGCACAATTTGAAAACTGTGCATAACAGGAGGGTAAAGGCGCTGACACTCCAAGTGGGGAGATTTTTAGTAATGCAGATGGAATGGCAAAGCCGAGCATGAGGAAAGGAAAAATGAGGTACCTTTTAGAAAACTTTCCCGATTACACAGTGTACCATCCACTGGGTTTCCCATGCATGTGTTAACTGTAGGAAGATTCCCTTAAACATGGAGAGTTGGGGCCACTAGAATGGGTAGCACACAGTATTGCTCTAAGTGGTGTTCTTTTGCTCACACAACCTCAGCAATCTTGTCAGACCCAAGTGTCCAGTCTTATGTCTCATCCAGCTGTGGATGTAAAGGTGGTCAATCCAGGTTGCATCACAGGCCCTGAACGTAATTTTTAAGACTTTCTCCCTCTTTCGCTGTTTTTGCATTTTGCTTTTGAAATTTATTTTTATAAGGGGGTTTAGATGAATTTCAGTGCTGTGTTCATGTCATTATACACACACATGATTCATTTATGGAGACATGAGAATACATATGTTTTAAAATACTTACTAGTCAGATATATTCCTCTTCAATGAATAGGGGTTGTTGAGTCCAGTTCATTTTGCCGGGAGTAGGTGCTGTCTATTACATACTTGGTTTATGGAACGATATCTGTGCTAATTAAGGACTGTGGATTTATGCATAACCCCATCTCGCCTTTCCCCTTAATCAGGCAGAAGTTTGTTTTCTAAATGTGTGACTCTGTTGTGTTTGTAATTCAGTTCATGTGTAGCCATGTGTACATTCCCGCTATAACTGATATCTTATGATAAGTTTCATTGTTCTGTTGTCTTTCCTAACTCAGTTCATGTGTAGCCATGTTTACAGGACCTTCATAAGTGATAATTTCTGATAAGTTTCTTTTTCTCTGTGACTTATTTCACTTAGAATCCTTGTACCTGAATCCACTCATTTGCTGCTACTGCCCTTATGACATTGATTTCATGGCTGAGGGATATTCCATCGTACATAAGTACCACAATTTCTTGAAGCATTTTTGTCTTTTCTGGGATATTTAACTTGTACCCAAGTTGAGGTTCTTGTAATCAGTGCAGCCCTAAATTTTGGGGTGGCTCTGTCTGATTGATTTTCAGTTTTCCCAAGGTATCTTCCCTAGACGGGAAGTGCCCTTGGCTCTGTAGCTCTGTTGTTTCCTTGTTTTAGGGCACACAACGCACTCCTCCAGAGAGGCAGTTGGCAATTTACATCATGCCCTTCAGCAAAACTAGGCTCCCTGTTCTCCAGCACCGGTCTTGACTTTCTCGTTTTTACACATTTTGCGATTTCCCTTTTGACCTGTGGGAAGTGATACTTCTTTGTAGTGCAGATTTCCATTGCCCGGTTGCTTGCTTGGCCAAAGAGGGCGTATGCGTTTTCTCCTGTATATATTCAGGAGAAAACGCATACGCCCTTTTTTAGCCCAGTGCATCACTGTCGAAGTTGTGCCCCTCTTCCTGTGCTTTAAAGGTGATTCCAATGTACCTCTTGAAATCTGTTTCCTGCTATTCTGGCTCACATTCAAGTCTGCCTCGTTGCCTTCTCTCAACAGATTTTTGGACGATAGTTGTCCATTATTACACTGCCAATTTGTGAATTTCTGTGCCCCTGAGCTCCATTTTTCAACTCGTTTTTTGTGAGCTGACCGCAAGTCCACAATTTTGGTTCTGGACCTCTACTGGTTTCCGGCGGGTGGCTGAGACTTTGGTTAACTCTTCTTCCAGCCGGGAAATTAGAGTGACATGTGACCGTCCAAATGCCTAACAGCTACTCTCTCATTGGTTCTCCCTCTTCCCTTTCATCCTCTGCCAAATTGGCAACGTGTTCGAACCAGGAGATTTGAGGGGCTGTCACTCCAAGTTGGGAGATTGATAGTAAAGCAGTTGTAAAGTCAAACCGGAGCACCAGGAGAGGGAATATTAGTTGAGTTTTAGAAACCATTCGTATTCACAGTGTGTCCATTCTCTAGGTTTCCCGTACATGTTATAGCTGTAGTAATATTCCCTTCAACCTGGAGAGTTGGGAACCTTGGAATGTGTGCCACACATTATTGCTTTAAATGGTCTGCATTTGCTCACCAAATCTCACCAATCCTCACAGTCCCAAGTGTACAGCCTTATGCCACATCCAGCTGTCGTTGTATATAGGGTCATTCCAGGTTTCATCAGAGCCCCTGAAGGAATTGTAAAGAATTTCCCTGTTTTTTTTGTTTTGTTTTCGAAATTCCTTTTTATAGTGGGTTTGAGCTCATTCTCACTGCCATGTTTTTGCCAGTCTAGACACACTTGATTCCCTTACGGAGACATATCAATATATAGGTTTTAATATTCTTACTAGTCAGATATATTCCTCGCCGGGAAATAGTGGGTTTTGTGTCCCTTTCACTGAGGAAGGTGTAGGTCTTGTCTATTCCGTAGTTGGTTTTTGGAACGGTATCTGTACTAATATGAAACTCTGGTTTGATGCATCACCCCACCTATCCTTCACCCTTAAGCAGGCATAAGAGTGTTTTCTAAATGTGAGACTCTGTTCTCTTTCCTAACTCAGTTCATGTGTAGCCATGTTTACAGGACCTTCATAAGTGATATCTTATGATAAGTTTTCTTTTCTCTGTGACTTATTTCACTTAGAATCATCGTACCTGAATCCACTCATTTTGCTTCTACTGGCCTTATGACATTGATTTCATGGCTGAGGGATATTCCATTTATGTAAGTAACACAATTTCTTGAACCATTTTTGTGTTTCCTGGGATATTTAAGGTGTATCCATGTTGAGGTTCTTGTAAGCAGTGCAGCCCTCAATTTTGGGGTGGCTCTGTCTTATTGATTTTCAGTTTTCCCATGGTATATTCCCTAGACTGGAAGTGCCCTTGGCTCTGTAGCTCTGTTGATTACTTGTTTTAGGGAACACAATGCACTCCTCCAGAGAGGCAGTTGGCAATTTACATCCTGCCCATCAGCATAACTAGGCTCCCTGTTCTCCAGGGCCTTTCTTGCCATTCTGGTTTTTACACATTTTGCGGATGTCCCGTTTTACCGGTGGGAAGTGATACTTCTTTGTAGTGCAGATTTGAATTGCCCGCTTGCTTGCTTGGCCAGAAAGGGCGTATGCGTTTTCTCCTGAATATATTCAGGAGAAAATGCATACGCCCTTTTTGGCCAAGTGCATCATTGTCGAAGTTGTGCCCCTCTTCCTGTCCTTTAAAGGTGATTCCAATGTACCTCTTGAAATCTGTTTCCTGCTATTCTCGCTCACATTCAAGTCCACCTCGTTGCCTTCCCTAAATGGATTTTTGGAAGATAGTTGTCCTTTATTACTCTGCCAGTTTGTGAATTGTTGTGCCCCTGACCTCCATTATTCAACTCATTTTTTGTGAGCTGACGGCAGGTCCAAAACTTTGGTTCAGGAACTATACTGGTTCCCGACGGATGGCTGAGACTTTGTCTACTTCTTCTACCTGCAGGGAAATTAGAGTGACATGTGCCTGTCCAAATGCCTAACAACTACTCTCTCATTGGTTCTCCCTCTTCCCTTTCATCCTGTGCCATATTGGCAACCTGTGCGAACCAGGAGGTTAAAGCGGCTGTCTCTACAATTTGGGACATTGATAGAAAAACAGTTGGAAAGTCAAACCGGAGCACCAGGAGAGGGACTATTAGTTGAGTTTTAGAAACCTTTCATATTCACAATGTGTCCATTCTCTAGGTTTCACATACATGTTTTAGCTGTAGTAATATTCCCTTCAACCTGAAGAGTTGTAACCCTTGGAATGTGTGCCATGCATTATTGCTTTAAATGGTCTGCATTTGCTCACCAAATCTCACCAATCCTCTCAGTCCCAAGTGTCCAGCCTTATGCCACATCCAGCTGTCATTGTAGATAGGGTCATTCCAGGTTTCTTCAGAGCCCCTGAAGGAATTGTATAGAATTTCCCTGGTTTTTTGTTTTGTTTTTCAAATTCCTTTTTATAGAGGGTTTGAGCTGATTCTCACTGCCATATTTATGCCAGTCTAGACACACTTGATTCACCTATGGAGACATATACGTACAGAGGTTTTAAGATTCTTACTAGTCAGATATATTCCTCTGCAGGAATTATGGGGTTTTGAGTCCCTTTCACTGAGGAAAGTGTTGGTCTTGTCTTTTCCATAGTTGGTTTTTGGAATGGTACTTGTACTAGTATCACACTCTGGTTTTATGCATCACCCCACCTCCCTTCCCCCTTAAGCAGGCATAAGAGTGTTTTCTAAATGTGAGATTCTGTTCTCATTCGTAGCTCAGTTCATGTGTAGCCATGTTTACAGGGCCTTCATAAGTGATATCTTATGATAAGTTTCTTCTTCTCTGTGATTTATTTCACTTAGAATCATCGTACCTGAATCCACTCATTTTGCTGCTACTGATCTTATGACATTGATTTCATTGTTGAGGCGTATTCAATTGTACGTAAGTAACACAATTTCTTCAACCATTTTTGTCTTTCCTGGGATATTTAAGGTGTACCCAAGTTGAGGGTCTTGTAAGCAGTTCAGCCTTCAATTTTGTGTTTGCTCTGTTTTATTGATTTTCAGTTTTACCAAGGTATATTCCCTAGACTGGAAGTGCCCTTGGCTCTGTAGCTCTGTTGTTTACCTGTTTTAGGGAACGCAATGCACTCCTCCAGAGAGGCAGTTGTCAATTTACATCCTGCCCATCAGCATAACTAGGCTCCCTGTTCTCCAGGGCCTTTCTTGCCTTTCTGGATTTTACACATTTTGCGTATATCCCTTTTTAGAGGTGGGAAGTGATACTTCTTTATAGTGCAGGTTTTCATTGCCCATGTGCTTGCTTGGCCAAAAAGGGCGTATGCGTTTTCTCCTGAATATATTCAGAAGAAAATGCATACGCCCTTTTTGGCCAAGTGCATCGTTGTCGAAGTTGTGCCCCTCTTCCTGTGCTTTAAAGGTGATTCCAATGTACCTCTTGAAATCTGTTTCCTGCTATTCTCGCTCACTTTCAATTCCGCCTCATTGCCTTCCCTCAGCTGATTTTTGGACGATGGTTGTCCTTTATTACTCTGCAGTTTGTGAATTGCTGTGCCCCTGAGCTCCATTTTTCAACTCGTTTTTTGTGAGATGACGGCAGGTCCAAAACTTTGGTTCAGGAACTATACTGGTTCCCGGCGGGTGGCTGAGACTTTGGTTAATTCTTATACCTGCCAGGAAATTAGAGTGACATGTGCCCGTCCAAATGCCTAACAGCTACTCTCTCATTGGTTGTCCCTCTTCCCTTTCATCCTCTGCCAAATTGGAAAACTGTGCGATCCAGGAGGTTAAAGGGGCTGTCTCTCCAAGTTGGGACATTGATAGTAAAGCAGTTGGAAAGTCAAACCGGAGCACCAGGAGAGGGACTATTAGTTGAGTTTTAGAAACCTTTCGTTTCTTCCCAGAGTATCCCTTCTCTAGGTTTCCCGTACATGTTATAGCTGTAGTAATATTCCCTTCTTCCTGGAGAGTTGGGACCTAAGCAATGGGTGCCACACATTATTGCTTTAAAGGGTCTGCATTTGCTCACTGAATCTCACCAATCCTCTCAGTCCCAAGTGTCCAGGCTTATGCCACATCCAGCTGTCGTATATAGGGTCATTCTAGGTTTCATCAGAGCCCCTGAAGGAATTGTAAAGAATTTCCCTGTTTTTTTGTTTTGTTTTTAAATTCCTTTTTATCATGGGTTTCACCTGATTTTCACTGCCATGTTTACGCCTGTCTAGACACACTTGATTCCCTTACGGAGACATATCAATACATAGGTTTTAAGATTCTTACTAGTCAGATATATTCCTCTGCGGAGAATAGCGGTGTTGAATCCCGTTCACTGAGGAAGGAGTAGGTCTTGTCTATTCTGTATTTGGATTATGTAATGGTACCTGTGTTAATATCAAATTCTGGCTTTATGCATCTCCCCACCTCTCCTTTCCCCTTAAGCAGGCATAAGTATATTTTCTACATGTGAGACTCTGTTCTCTTTACTAATTCAGTTCATGTGTACCCATGTTTACATTTCCTTTATAAGTGATATCTTATGTCAGAATGCTCCATGGCTCTTGTCATCATAATGCTCCATGATGCTTGTCACCACGATTATCCATGGTCTCCTCATCACAATACTCGATGGTGTTGCCATCACATTGCTCCATGCCCTGGTCATCACAGTGCTTCATGTCCCTTGTCATCACAATTCTCCTCCTCTTTGTCTTCACAATGTTCCATGACACTTCTCATCACAATGTTACATGCTCTTGTCATCACAATTCTCCATGAACTTGTCATCGCAATTCTCCCTGAACCCTGTCATAGCAAGCTCCATATGCTTGTCAACACAATGCTTCATGACATTGTTATAAAAATTCTCAATGTTGCTTGTAATCACAATGCTCCCTGCCATTGTCATCACAGTGCTCCATGACACTTGTCATCACAGTGCTCCATGCCCTTGTCATCACAATGCTCCATTGCACCTGTCATAACAATGCTCCATGACCCCTGCCATCACAATGTTCCACGGCCTTGTCATCACAATGCTCCATGACCCATGTCATCACAATGTTCCCTGACACCTGTCATCACAATGCTCCTTGCCCCTTGTCAGTACAGTGCTCCATGATTCTCGTCATCGCAATTACCCAAGGTCTTCTCATCACAATGCTTCACGGTTTTACCATCACAATGCTCCATGCCCTGGTCATCTCAATGCTCCATGTCCCTTTTCATCACAGTTCTCCACGTCCTTGTCATCACAGTGCTTCTTGACACTTCTCATCAAAATGATATATCTTCTTGTCATCACAAATCTCCATGCACTTGTCATCGCAATGCTCTATGACCCCTTTCATAGCAAGCTCCATGTGCTTTTCATCACAATGCTTCACAACCTTGTCATCAAAATTCTCAATGGCGCTTGTCATCACAATGCTCCATGCCCTTGTCATCACAATTCTGCATGACCCTTGTCATCGCAATGTTCCAAGCCCTTGTCATCAAAACGCTCCATTACCTTTGTCATCACAATCCTCCATGACACTTGGTATCACAATGTGCCATGCCATTGTCATCACAATGGACAATGACATATGTAATCACAATGCTCCCTGTCACCTATCTTCACAATACTCCATGACCTTGTCTTCACAATGTTCCCTGCCCTTGTCATCAAAATGTGCCATGCCAACTGTCATCACAATAATCCATGAAACATGTCAGACCAAAGTTCCATGCCCCTGTCATCAAAATGCTCCATGCACTTGTCGTCAAAATGCTCCATGACCCCTGTCATCACAATGCTCCGTGACTCCAGTCATCACAATGCTTCATGAAAATTGTCCTCACAATGGTCCATGCCCTCGTCACACAAGGCTCTGTGACCTTTGTCACCACAATGCTCCATGCCCTTGTCATCTCAATGTGACATGCCACTGTCATCACAATAATCCATGAAAAAAGTCAGAACAATGTTCTATGCCCCTGTCATCACAATGCTCCTTGCCCTTGTCATCACAATACTCCATGACCTTTGTCATCGCAATTCTCAATACACTTGTCATCACAATGCTCCCTAACACTTGTCGTCAGAATGCTTCTTGAACCCTGTCATGAAAAGGCTCCATGCCTTTTTCATCACAATGCTCCATGTCATTTTCATCACAATGCTCCATGCCATTGTCATCACAATACTCCACAAGCTAGTCATCAGAATGCTCCATGACAATTGTCATTACAATGCTCCATGACCGCTGTCATCAGAATTCTCTATAACAACTGCCATCACAATGCTCCATGCCCCTTGTCATTACAGTGCTCCATGACACTCGTCATCACAATTATCCATGGTCTTCTCATCACAATGCTCCACGGTCTTGCCATCACAATGCTGCATGCCCTGGTCATCACAATGCTCCATGTCTTTGGTGATCACAGTTCTCCACTTCCTTGGAATCACTATGCTCCATGACACTTCTCCTCACAGTGTTAAATGCTTTGTCATCACAATTCTCTATGCACTTTTCATCGCAATGCTCCATGACCCCAGTCATAGCCAGCTCCATGTGGTTGTCATCCCAATGCTTCATAAATTGTCATCAAAATTATCAATGGCCATTGTCATCACAATGCTCCATGCCCTTGTCATCACAATGCTCCAAGCCCTTGTCATCACAATGCTCCATTACCTTTGTCATCACAATCCTCCATGACACTTGGTATCACAATGCTCCATGGCATTGTCATCACAAGGGACGATGACATATGTCATCACAATGCTCCCTGACACCGGTCTTCACAATAATCCATTACATTGTCATCACAATGATCAATGCCCTTGTCATAATAATGCACCATGCCCACTGTCATCACAATAATCCATGAAAATTGTCAGACCAATGCTCCATGCCCCTGTCATCACAATGCTCCATGCCCTTTTCATCACAATGCTCCAAGAACCCAGTAATCACAATGCTCTATGCCCCTTTTCATCAGAATGCTCCATGAGACTTGTCATCACAAGGGTCCATGGTCTTCTCATCACAATGCTCCAGCACCATGTCATCAGAATGCTCCATTCCCTTGTCATCACAATGTTCTATGACACCTTTCATCACAATACTCCATGAACATTTTCAGCCCAATGTTCCATTACCTTCTCATCACAATGCTTCATGACCCATGTCATCAAAATGCTCCATGAACACTGTCATCAAAATGCTCCATGACCATTGTCATCACATTGATCCATGCCCCTGTCATCCCAGTGTTCCATGGCCCCTGTAATCACAATGATCTGTGACGCTTGTCATCACATTGCTCCGTGACCCTTGTCATCACAATGCTCCATGCTTTGTCAGCAAAATCCTACATGACATTGTCATCACAATGCTCGATGCGCTTGTCATCATAATTCTCCATTACCATTGTCATCAAAATCCTCCATGAACCTTGGGATCACATTGCTTCAAGCCCTTGTCATCAAAATGCTCCATGTTCTTGAAATCAAAATGATCCATGACCTCTGTCATCACAATGCTCCAAAAACTTGTGATCACAATGTTCCATAACACTTGTCATCACAATGTCCCTTGACGCTGGTCATCACAATTATCCATGGTCTTCTCATCACAATGCTCCATGATCGTTGTCATCACAATGCTCAATACACTTATCATCACAATGCTCCCTGACAGTTGTCATCAGTATGCTCCTTGAACCCTGTCATGACAAGGCTCCATGCCTTTTTCATCACAATGATCCATTCCCTTTTCATCACAATGCTCCAAGACGCATGTTGTCACAATTCTCCCTGACTCCAGACATCACAATGCTTCATGACATTTGTCATCACAATGGTCCATGACCTGGTCACACAAAGCTCTGTGACCTTTGTCACCACAATGCTCCATGAAATATTTATCACAATGCTCTGTGAACCTTGTCATCACAAAGCTCCATGCCTTTGTAAGCACAATGCTCCATGACACTTGTCATCACAATGCTCGATGTGCTTGTCAGCACAATGCTCCATAAATCTTGGCATCAAAATGCTCCATAAATCTTGTCATCACAATGCTCCATGCACTTCTCCTTAAAATGCCTTCTCACCACTGATATCACAATGTTCCATCACTAGTCATCACAATACTCCCTCACCCCTGTCATCACTATATTCCATGACCCCTGTAATCACAATTTTCCATGCACTTGTCGTCACAAAGCTCCATGACGCATGTCATCAAAATGCTCCATGGCCTTCTCATCACAATGCTCCATCCCCTTGTCATCACAATGCTCCAACACCCCTGTAATCACAATGCTCCATGCCCCTTTTCATCTCAATGCTCCATGAACCCTGTCATCACAATGCACCGTGCCCATCACCATAATATTTCATGCTATTGTCATCACAATGAAATCAAAATGCTCAATGACCTCTGTCATCACAATGCACCAAACCCTTCTGATCACAATGTTCCATAACACTTGTCATCACAATGCCCCATGACGCTGGTCACCACAATTATCCATGGTCTTCTCATCACAATGCTACATGATCTTTGTCATCACAATGCTCAATACACTTATCATCACAATGCTCCCTGACAGTTGTCATCAGTTTGTTCCTTGAAACCTGTAATGACAAGGCTCCATGCATTTTTCATCACAATGATCCATTCCCCTTTCATCAGAATGCTCCCAGACCCCTGTAATCACAGTGCTCCATGTACTTGTCATCACATTGCTTCAAAACCCCTGTAATCTCAAAGCTCCATGCAACTTTTCATCAGAATGCTCCATGCCCTTGTCATCAGAATGCTCCATGACCCTTGTCATCGCAATGTTCCAAGCCCTTGTCATCAAAATGCTCCATTACCTTTGTCATCACAATCCTCCATGACACTTGGTATCACAGTGCTCCATGCCATTGTCATCACAATGGACAATGACATATGTCATCACAGTGCTCCCTGACACCTGTCTTCACAACACTCCATCACCTTGTCATCACAATGTTCCATGCCCTTGTCATCACAAAGCGCCATGCCCACTGTCATCACAATAATCCATGAAACATGTCAGACCAACGTTCCATGCCCCTGTCATCACAATGCTCCATGCCCTTGTCATCACAATAATCCATGAAACATGTCAGACCAACGGTCCATGACCCCTGTCATCACAATGCTCCGTGACTCCAGTCATCACAATGCTTCATGACCGTTCTCCTCACAATGGTCCATGACCTCGTCACACAAGGCTCTGTGACCTTGGTCACCAAAATGCTCCATGCCCTTGTCATCTCAATGCTCCATGTCCACTGTCATCACAATAATCCATGAACCTTGTCAGACCAATGTTCCATGCCCATGTCATCACATTGCTCCATGCCCTTGTCATCACAATGCTCCATGACCCCTGTCATCAAATGCTCTGTGACTCCAGTCATCACAATGATTCATGACCTTTCTCATCACAATGGTCCATGCCCTCGTCACACAAGGCTCTGTGATCTTTGTCACAACAATGCTCCATGAAATTTTCATCACAATGCTCTGTGTCCCTTGTCATCACAGTGCTCCATGCCTGTGTCAGCACAATACTCCATGACCCTTGTCATCAAAATGCTCCAAGAATCCTGTAATCACAACGCTCCATGCAATTGTCATCACAAAGCTCCATGACGCATGTCATCAGAATGCTCCATTGCCTTCTCATCACAATGTGCCATGCCCACCCTCATAGCAATAATCCATGAAACTTGTCAGACCAATTCTCCATGCACCTGTCATCACAATGCTCCATGCCCTTGTAATCACAATGCTCCATGACCCCTCACATCATAATGCTCCGTGAATCCAGTCATCACAATGCTTTATGACCTTTGTCATCACAATGGTCCAATCCCTAGTCATCACAGTGCTCTGTAACACTTGTCATCACAATGCTGCATGCCTTTGTCAGCCGAATGCTCCATGACCTTGTCATCACAATGCTCCATGCGCTTGTCAGCACAATGCTCCAAGACACATGTCATCACAATATGCCAAGCACTGGTCATCAAAATGCTCCATAAAGCTTGTCATCACAATGCTCCATGCACTTCTCATCTAAATGCTCTCTCACCACTGATATCACAATGTTCCATCACTAGTCATCACAATACTCCCTCACCCCTTTCATCACAATGTTCCATGACCCATGTCATCAAAATGCTACATGCCCTTATCATCACAATGCTCCATGACTACTGACATCACAATGTTCCATAACCCCTGTCATCAAAATGTTTCCTGACCCTTTTCATCAAATTGCTCCATGACCCTGTCATCACAATGCTCCCTGCCCTTCTCATCACAATGCACAACGCTCTTGTCATCAAAATGCTCCATGACCTTTGTCATCACAAAGCTCCATGACCCTTGGCATCACAATGCTCCATGTCATTGTCATCACAATGCTCCATGAACCCTATCATCACATTGCTCCTTGCCCTTGTCATCACAAAGCTACATGACGCTTGTCATCACAATGCTCAATGCCTTTCTCATCACAATGGTCCATGCCCTTGTCATTACAATCCTCTATGACCCATGAATCACCGTATTCTGTGACCTTGTCATCACAATGCTCCATGCCCACTCTCATCACAATAATCCATGAAACATTTCAAACCAATGCTCAATGCCCTTGTCATTAAATTGCTCCATTACACCTGTCATAACAATGCTCCATGACCCCTGCCATCACAATATTCCATGGCGTTGTCATCACAAGGCTCCATGACCCTTGTCAATGCAATGCTCCATGACCCCTGTAATCACAAGGCTCCATGCCTCTTTTCATCTCAATTCTCCATGAACACTGTCATCACAATGCACCATGCCCATCATCAAAATGCTTAATGCTATTGTCATCACAATGAAATCAAAATGCTCCATGACCTCTGTCATCACAATGCTCCAAACCCTTGTGATCACAATGTTCCATAACACTTGTCATAACAATGCCCCATGATGCTCCTCATCACAATTACCCATGGTCTTCACATCACAATGCTCCATGACCTTTGTCATCACAGTGCTCCTTGACACTCGTCATCAGTATGCTCCTTGAAACCTGTCATGACAAGGCTCCATGCCTTTTTCATCACAATGATCCATGGACTTTTCATCACAATGCTCCAATATCCCTGTAATAACAATTCTCCATGCCCTTTTCATCACAAAGTTTCATGATGCATGTCATCAGAATGCTCCATGGAGCATTTTGATGACATGGGTCATGAAGCATTGTGATGAGAAGGTAATGGAACATTGGGCTGAAAATGTTCATGGAGTATTGTGATGAAAGGTGTCATAGAACATTGTGATGACAAGGGAATGGAGCATTCTGATGACATGGTGCTGGAGCATTGTGATGAGAAGACCATGGACCCTTGTGATGACAAGTCTCATGGAGCATTCTGATGAAAAGGGGCATAGAGCATTGTGATTACTGGGTTCTTGGAGCATTGTGATGACAAGGGCACGGAGCAATGTGATGACAGGGGCATGGAACATTTGTCTGACAAGTTTCATGGATTATTGTGATGACAGTGGGCATGGAGCATTGTGATGACAAAGGTCACAGAGTCTTGTGTGAAGAGGGCATGGACCACTGTGTTGACAAAGGTCATGAAGCACTGTGATGACTGGAGTCACGGAGCATTGTGATGGCAGGGGTCATGGAGCATTGTGCTGACAAGCGCATGGAGCATTTTGATGACAAGTGTCATGGAACATTGTGCTGACAAAGGCATGGAGCATTGTGATGACAAGGGACACAGAGCATTGTGATGAAATATTCATGGAGCATTGTGGTGACAAAGATCACAGAGCCTTGTGTGACGGGGGCATGGACAATTGGTCTGACAAGTTTCATGGATTATTGTGATGACAGTGGGCATGGAGCATTGTGATGACAAAAGTCATGAAGCATTGTGATGACTGGAGGCAAGGAGCATTTTGATGACATGGGTAATGGAGCATTGTGATGACATGGGCATGGAGCATTGTGATGACAGTGGCATGGAACATTTGTCTGACAAGTTTCATGGATTATTCTTATGACAGTGGGCATGGCACATTGTGATGACAAGGGAATGGAACATTGTGATGACAAGGTCATTGAGCACTGTGAGGAGAAGGCCATGGATCATTCTGATGACATGAGTCATGGAGCATTGTGATGACAAGGAAATCGAGATTTGTGATTACAGGGGTCTTGGAGCATTGTGATGACAAGGGTCATGGAGGCTTGTGATGACAAGACTGTGGAATCTTGTGATGGCAGGGGACATGGAGCATTGTTATGACAGGGGTAATGGAGCATTGTGATGACAAGGATATGGGGCAATGGTCTGAAATGTTTCATGGATTATTGTGAAGAGAGTGGGCATGGAGCAGTGTGATGACAAGGGCATGGAACACTGTGATACATTGATCATGCAGGATTGTAATGACAATGGCATGGAGCATTGTGATGAGAAGGGCATCGAGCATTGTAATGACAAGCGTCATGGAGATTTGGGATGATAAGTGCATGGAGCAATGTGATGAGAGGGTCCATGGAGCATTGTGATGATAATGGAATGGAGCATTGTGATGCCAAGGGTCATGGAGCTTTGTGATGACAAATGTTATGTAGCATTTTGTTGACAAGGGCCTGGTGCACTGTGATGAGAAGGGCAGGGAGCATTGTGATGACAGGGTCATGGAGCAATTTGATGAAAAGGGTCATGGAACATTTTGATGACAGTGGTTATAGAACATTCTGATGTCAGGGATCATGGAGCTTTGTGATGAAAAGGGTCATGGCGCATTTTGATTACAGGGGTTATGGAACTTTGTGATGTCAGGTGTATGGAGCATTGTGATGATAATGGCATGTAGCATTGTGATGACAGGGGTAATGGATCATTGTGATGACAGGGTTGAAGGAGTATTGTGATGACTAGTGGTGGAACATTGAGATATCAGTGGTGAGAGAGCATTTTGATAAGTGCATGGAGCATTGTGATGGCAAGGTTTATGGAGCATTTTGATGACAAGCATGTGGAGCATTGTGCTGACAAGTGCAGGGCGATTTGCAATGACATTGGTTGTGGAGCATTGTGCTGACACGCGCATCGAGCATTGTGATGACAAGAGACATGGAGCATTGTGCTGACAAAGGCATGGAGCTTTGTGATGACAAGGGTCACAGAGCACTGTGATAAAAAGTTCATGGAGGGCTTCCCTGGTGGCGCAGAGGTTGAGAGTCCGCCTGCCGATGCAGGGGACACGGGTTCGTGCCCCGGTCCGGAAGGATCGCACATGCCGCGGAGCGGCTGGGCCCATGAGCCATGGCCGCTGAGCCTGCACGTCCGGAGCCTGTGCTCCGCAGCGGGAGAGGCCACAACAGTGAGAGGCCCGCATACTGCAAAAAAAAAAAAAAAAAAAGTTCATGGAGCATTGTGGTGACAAAGGTCACAGAGCTTTGTGTGACAAGGTCATGGACCATTGTGATGACAAATGTCATGAAGCATTGTGATGTCTGGAGTCACGGAGCATTGTGATAAGAGGGGTCGCGGAGCATTGTGAAGAAAAGGGAATGCATCATTGTGATGAAAAATGCAGGGAGCCTTGTCATGACAGTGTTCAAGGAGCATAGTGATGACAAGTGTCAGGGAGCATTTTGATGACAAGTGTATTGAGCATTGTGTTGATAAAGGTCATGGAGCATTGTGATGAGAAGACCTTGCATAATTGTAATGACGAGCGTCATGGGGCATTGTGATGACAAGTGTCATGGAACATTGTGATCAGAAGGGTTTGCAGCTTTGTGATGAGAGAAGTCATGGAGCATTTTGATTTCATAGTGATGACAATAGCATGAATCATTATGATGATGGGCTTGGTGCATTGTGATGACAGGTTTGATGGAGACTTGAGATGTAAAGGGGCATGGAGAATTGTGATTACAGAGGTCTTGGAGCATTGTGATGACAAGGGTCATGGAGCCTTGTGATGACAAGGCCGTGGAACATTGTGATGGCAGGGGTCATGGAGCATTGTTATGACAGGTGTAATGGAGCATTGTGATGACAAGGGCATGGAGCAATGTGATGAGAGATTTCATTGAGCATTGTGATGACAATGACATGGAGCATTGTGATGCCAGGGGTCATGGAGATTTGTGATGAAAAATGTCAAGGGGCATTTTGATGACAAGGGCGTGGTGCATTGTGATGAGAAGGGCAGGGAGCATTGTGATGGCAAGGTCATGGAGCAATTTGATGAAAAGCGTCATGGAATATTTTGATGACAGGCGTTATGGAACATTGTGATGTCAGGGGTCATGAAGCTTTGTGAAGAAATGGGTCATGGAGCATTTTGTGACAGGGGTTATGAAACATTGTGATGTCAGGGGTCATGGAGCATTGTGATGACAAGGGCACGGAGCAATGTGCTGACAGGGGCATGGATCATTTGTCTGACAAGTTTCATGGATTATTGTGATGACAGTGGGCATGGAGCATTGTGATGACAAAGGTCACAGAGCCTTGTGTGAAGAGGGCATGGACCACTGGGTTGACAAAGGTCATGAAGCACTGTGATGACTGGAGTGACGGAGCATTGTGATGGCACGGGTCATGGAACATTGTGCTGAGAAGCGCATGGAGCATTTTAATGACAAGTGTCATGGAGCATTGTGCTGACAAAGGCATTGAGCATGGTGATGACAAGGGACACAGAGCATTGTGATGAAATATTCATGGAGCACTGTGGTGACAAAGATCACAGAGCCTTGTGTGACGGGGGCATGGACAATTGGTCTGACAAGTTTCATGGATTATTGTGATGACAGTGGGCATGGAGCATTGTGATGACAAAAGTCATGAAGCATTGTGATGACTGGAGGCAAGGAGCATTTTAATGACATGGGTAATGGAGCATTGTGATGACATGGGCATGGAGCATTGTGATGACAGTGGCATGGAACATTTGTCTGACAAGTTTCATGGATTATTCTGATGACAGTGGGCATGGCGCATTGTGATGACAAGGGCATGGAACATTGTGATGACAAGGTCATGGCATATTGTGAAGACAGGTGTCAGGGAGCATTGTGATGACATATGTCATTGTCCATTGTGATGACAATGGCATGGAGCATTGTGATTCCAAGTGTCATGGAAGATTGTGATGACAAAGGTAATGGAGTATTTTGATGACAATGGCTTGCAACATTGTGATTACAAGGGTCATGGATCATTGTGATGAGAGGGGTCATGGAGCATTGTGATGACAAGAGTCATGGAGCATTGTGATGAGAAGGTCATGGATCATTGGGCGGAAAATATGCATGGAGTATTGTGATGACAGGGGTCAAGGAGCATTGTGATGACAAGTGTATTGAGCATTGTGATGACAAAGTTCATGGAGCATTGTGATGAGATAACCATGGATAATTGTGATGACGAGCGTCATGGAGCGTTGTGATGACAAGTGATATGGAACCTTGTGATCACCAGGGTTTGGAGCATATTGATGACAGAGGTCATGGAACATTTTGATTTCATTGTGGTGACAATAGCATGAAGCATTATGATAATGGGCATGGTGCATTGTGATGACAGGTTTCGTGGAGAATTGAGATGAAAAGTGGCATGGAGCATTGTGATTAAAGTGGTCTTGGAACATTATGATGACAAAGGAATGGAGCATTGTGATGAGAAGGCAATGGAGCATTCTGATGACATGCGTCATGTAGTTTTGTGACAACAAGGGCATGGAGCATTGTGAAGACAGTGGCATGGAAAATTGGTGTAACATGTTTTATGGATTATTGTGATGACAGTGTGCATGGCAAATTGTGATGACAAGGGCATGGAGCATTGTGATGCCAAGTGTCATGGAGGATTGTGATGACAAATGTAATGGAGCATTGTGATGACAAGGGCTTGGAGCATTGTGATAACAAGGGTCATGGAGCATTGTGATTAAAATGGGCATTTAGAATTTTGATGACAAGGTATGAAGCATTTTGATGACAAAGCCATGGATCTTGCTATGACAGGTGTCATGGGACATTTCGATGACAGGTGCATGGAGAATTGTGATGACAAGAGCATGTAAAATTGTGATGAGAAGTGTCATGGAGCACTGTGATGACAAGAACGTGGAGAATTGTAATGACAAGGGACATGGAGCATTGTTATGACCAGGGAATGGAGCATTGTGATCGAAAGACCATGGAGCACTGTGATGAGAAAAATGGATAACTGTGATGACGAGCATCATGGAGCACTCTATGACAAGGGGCATGGAACATTCTGATGACATGCGTCATGGAGCATTGTGTTGACAGAGGTCATGGAACATTGTGATGACAGTGGTCATGGAGCATTCTCATGATAAGCTTGTGGAGTATTGTGATGACAATGGCATGGAGCATTGTGATGAAAAGGGCATGGATCATTGTGATGAAAAATGCATGGAGACTTTTCATGACAGATTTAAAGGAGCATTCTGACAACAAGTGTCAGGGAGCATTGTGATGACAAGTGTATTGAGCATTGTGATGAAAATTGTCATGGAACATTGTGATGAAAAGGGCATGTAGTATTGTGATGACAGGCATCATGGAGAATTGTGATGTCAAGTGTTATGGAACATTGTGATCACAAGGGTTTGGAGCATTGTGATGACAGGTCATGGAATACTCTGATACATGGGTCATGAAGGATTGTAATGACAAGGGCATGGAGCATTGTGATGAGAAGGGCATCAAGCATTTTGATGACAAGCGTCTTGGAGCTTTGTGATGACCAGGACATGGAACAATGTGATGAGAAGCTTCACGAAGCATTGTGATGAAAATGGCATGGAACATTGTGATGCAAAGGGTCATGGAGCTTTGTGATGACAAAGGTCATGGAGCACTTTGATGACAAGTGCGTCGTGCATTGTGATTAGAACGGCAGCGTGCATTGTGATGACAGGGTCATGGAGCAATTTGATGAAAAGTGTCATCGAACATTCTGATGACAGGGGTTATGGAACATTGTGATGTCAGGGTTCATGGAGCATTTTGATGAAATGGGTCATGGAGAATTTTGATGACATGTGTTATGGAACATTGTGATTTTAGTGGTTATTGAACATTGTGATGATAAGGGCATGTACCATTGTGATGACAGGGGTCATGGAACATTGTGATGACAGGGGTGAGGGACTATTGTGATGACTAGTGATGGAACATTGTGATATCAGTGGCGAGAGAGCATTTTGATGAGAAGTGTATGGAGCATTGTGATGACAATGTTTATGGAGCGTTGTGATGACAAGATTGTGGAGCATTGTGATGACAAGTGCATTACACATTGTTATGACATGTTTTATGGAGCATTGTGCTGATTAGCACATGGAGCATTGTGATGACAATGGTCATGGAGCATTGTGCTAAAGAAGGCATGGAGCATTGTGATGACAAGGGTCACGGAGCATTGTGATCAAATGTTCATGGAGCATTGTGGTGACAAAGGTCACAGGGACTTGTGATGAAGAGGGCATGGAACATTGTGATGACAAAGGTCATGAATCATTGTTATGACTGGGGTCAAGGAAGACTGTGATGACAGGGGTCATGGAGCTTTGTGATGAAAAGGGCATGGAGCATTGTGATGACAGGGCCATAGAGCATAGCTCTGACAAGTTTTATGGCTTATTGTGATGAGAGTGGGCATGGCACTTTTTGATGACAAGGGCATGGAGCATTGTGATAACAAGGTGATACAGTATTGTGAAGACAGGTGTCAGGGAGCACGGAGATGACATATGCAGTGGTCCATTGTGATGACAATGACATGGAGCATTGTGATGCCAAGTGTCAAGGAGGATTGTGATGACAAGTGCTTGGAGCATTGTGATGACAGGGGTCATGGAGCATTGTGATGAAAAGGGCATGGAGCATTGTGATTACAGGGGTCTTGGAGCATTGTGATGAAAAGGGCATGGATCATTGTGATGGAAAAGGCATGGAGCCTTGTTATGACAGGGTTCAAGGAGCATACTGACGACAAGTGTCAGGGAGCATTGTGATGACCATTAAATTGAGCATTGTGATGACAAAGGTCATGGAGCATTGTGATTAGAAAACCATAGATAATTGTGATGACGAGCATCATGGGGCGTTGTGATGACAAGTGTTATGGAACATTGTGATCATAAGGGTTTGGAGCATTGTGATGACAGAGTTC
The DNA here is from genome assembly GCF_949752795.1 of Hyperoodon ampullatus. NCBI lineage: Eukaryota > Metazoa > Chordata > Mammalia > Artiodactyla > Ziphiidae > Hyperoodon > Hyperoodon ampullatus. Next base: position 706,108 of record NW_027640499.1, on the reverse strand, counting down.
ATGGAGCATTTTGATTTCATTATGATGACCATAGCATGAAGCATTATGATGATGAGCATGGTGCATTGTGATTACAGGGTTCATGGAGCATTGAGATGAAAAGGGGAATGGAGAATTGTGATTAAATTGGTCTTGGAGCATTGTGATGACAAGGGCATGGAGCATTGTGATGAGAAGGCAATGTAGCATTCTGATGACATGCGTCATGGAGCTTTGTGATGACAAGGGCCTGGAGAATTGTGATTACAGGGGTCTTGGAGCATTGTGATGACCAGGGAATGGATCATTGTGATGAAAAATGCATGGAGCCTTTTCATGACAGGTTTCAAGGAGCATTCTGACAACAACTGTCAGTGAGCATTGTGATGACAAATTTATTGAGCATTGTGATGACGATGGTCATGGAGCATTGTGATGACAATGGCATGGAATATTGTGATGACAGGCATCATGGATCATTGTGACGTCAAGGGTTATGGAACATTGTGATCACAAGGTTTTGGAGCATTGTGATGACAGGTCATGGATCATTTTGATTTCAAGGAGCATGGAGCATTGTGATGACAAGGGCATGAAGCAATGTGATCCAAAGTTTCATGGAGGATTTTGATGACAAGCGCATGGGGCATTGTGATGATAATGTCATGTAGCATTTTGCTGACAAAGGCATGGAGCATCGTGATGACAAGTTTCATGGAGCACTGTGAAGACAAGCAACACGGAGCATTGTGATTACAGCGGTCATGGAAAATTAAGATGGCAAGGGCACGGATCATTGTGATGACAAGGGTCAGGGAGCATTTTGATGATAAATGTCCCGGATTATTGTGTTGTAAGGGGTCATGGAGAATTGTGATGACAGTAGTCATAGAGCATTGTAATGACAGGGGTCATGGAGCATTGTGATGAGAAGTTCATGGAGCATTGGGCTGAAAATGTTCATGGAGTATTGTGATGACAGGGGTCATGGAGCATTGTGATGACAAGGGAATGGAGCATCGTGATGACAAGATTCTGGAGCACTGTGATGAGAAGACTATGGAACTTTGTGATGACAAGTCTCATGGAGCATTCTGATGAAATGGGGCATGGAGCATTGTGATTAAAGGAGCCTTGGAGCTTTATGATGACAAGGGCATGGAGCATTGTGAATACAGGGGTCTTGGATCATTGTGATGCCAAGGGTTATGGAACCTTGTGATGACAAGGCCTTGGATCATTTTGATGGCAGGGCTAATGGAGCATTGTCATGACAGGGGTAAGGGAGCATTGTGATTACAATTGTATGGAGCATTGGTCTGAAAAGTTTCATGGATTATTGTGATGAGAGTTGGCATGGCGCATTGTGATGACAAGGTCACACAACACTGTGTTACATGGGTCATGGAGGATTGTAATGACAAGGGCATGGAGCATTGTGATGAGAAGGGCATCGAGCATTTTGATGACAAGCATCGTGGAGCTTTGTGATGACAAGGACATGGAAGCAATGTGATGAGAGGCTTCAGGAAGCACTGTGATGACAATGGCATGGAGCATTGCGATGCCAAGGGTCATGGAGTTTTTTGATGACAAAGGTCATGGAGCATTTTGTTGACAAGTGTGTGGTGCATTGTAATGAGAAGGGCAGGGTGCATAGTGATGACAGGGTCATGGAGCAATTTGATGAAAATGGTCATCGAATATTTTGATGACAGGGGTTATGGAACATTGTGATGTCAGGGGTCATGGAGCATTGTGATGAAAAGCGCCATGGAGCATTTTGATGACAGGGATTATGGAACGTTGTGATGTCAGGGGTCATCGAACATTGTGGTGATAAGGGCATGTAGCATTGTGATTACAGGGGTCATGGAACATTGTGATGACAGGGGTGAGGGAGTATTGTGATGACTAGTGATGGAACAGTGTGATATCAGTGGTGAGAGAGCATTTTGATGAGAAGTGTATGGAGCATTGTGATGACAAGGTTTATGGAGCGTTGTGATGACAAGGTTGTGGAGCATTGTGATGACAAGCGTGTGGTGCATTGTTATGGCATGTGTTATGGAGCATTGTGCTGGCTAGCGCATGAATCATTGTGATGAAATGGGTCATGGAGCATCGTGCTGAGAAATGCATGGAGCATTGTGATGACAAGGGTCATGGAGCATTGTGATCAAAAGTTCATGGAGCATTGTGGTGGCAAAGGTCACAGAGACTTCTGATGACGAGGGCATGGACCATTTTGATGACAAATGTCATGAATCATTGTTATGACTGGAGTCACGGAGCATTGTGACGACCGGGGTCATGGAGCATTGTGATGACAAGGGCATGGTGGATCGTGATGACAGAGGCATAGAGCATTGCTCTGACAAGTTTTATGGATTATTGGATGACAGTTGGCATGGCTCATTGTGATGACAAGGGCATGGAGCATTGTGATGACAATGTCATACATTATTGTGAAGGCAGGTGTCAGGGAGCATTGTGATGACATATGTCACGTTCCATTGTGATGACAATGCCATTGGGCATTGTGATGCCAAGTGTCATGGAAGATTGGGATGACAAATGTAATGGAGCATTGTGATGACAAGGGCTTTGAGCATCGTGATGACAAGGTCAAGGAGCACTCTGATGACAAGATCATGGAGAGTTGTGATGACCAGGGCCATTGAGAATTTTGATGAGAAGGTCGTGACGCACTGTGATGAGAAGCGCATGGAGCTTGCTATGACAGGGGTCATGGAGCATTGCAATGAAAAGTGCATGGAGAACTGTATTGACAACAGCATGTAACATTTTGATGAGAAGTGTCTTGGAGCATTGTGATGTCAAGGACATGTAGAATTGTGATGACCAGGGCATGGAGCATTGTGATGGCAGGACCGTGGAGCATTGTGATGAGAAGACCATGGATAATTGTGATGATGAGCGTCATGGCGCACTTTAATGACAAGGGGCATGGAGCACTGTGATGACAGGTGTCATGGATCATTGTGATGACAATTGTCATGGACCATTCTGATGACAAGCTTGTGGAGTAATGTGCTGAAAAAGGTATGGAGCCTTTTCATGACAGTGCTCCAGCAGCATTCTGACGACAAGTGTCAGGGAGCATTGTGATGACATGTGTATTGAGAATTGTGATGACAAAGGTCAGGGAGCATTTTGATGATAGGCATCATGGAGCATTGTGATGACAAGTATTATGGAACATTGTGATCACAAGGATTTGGAGCATTGTGATGACAGAAGTCATGTATCATTTTCATTTAAAGGAGCATAGAGCATTGTGATGACAAGGGCATGAAGCAATGTGAACCCAAGGTTCATGGAGGATTTTGATGACAATGGGAACGGAGTATTGTGATGACAAGTGCATGGAGCATTGTGATTACAAGGTCATGTAGCATTTTGCTGACAAATGCATGGAGCATTGTGATGACAAGCGTCATGGAGCATTGTGTTTACAGGGGTCATGGAGCTTTGGGATGGCAAAACATGGATCATTGTGATGACAAGGGTCATGGAAAATTTTGATGACAAGAGTCCCGGATCATTGTGTTGTCTGGTGTCATGGAGCGTTGTGATGACATTGGTCATGGAGCATTGTGATGCCAGGGGTCATCGAGCATTGTGATGAGAAGTTCATGGAGTATTGGGCTGACACTATTCATTGAGTATTGTTATGGCGGGTGTCAATTAGCATTGTGATGACAAGGGAATGGAGCATTGTGATGACAAAGTCCGGGGCATTGTGATGAGAAGACCATGGTGCATTGTGATGACAAGTCTCATGGAACATTGTTATGCAAAAGGGAATAGAGCATTTTGATTACAGGGGTCTTGGAGCATTGGGATGGCAAGGGCATGGAGCATGGTGATGACAATGCCAGGAGCATTCTGATGACATGCGTCATGGATATTTCTGATGACAAGGGCATGGAGCATTGTGATTACAGGGGTTTTGGAGCATTGTGATGAAAAGTCCATGGATCATTGTGAGGAAAAGGCATGGAGCCTTGTCATGACAGGTTTCAAGGAGCATACTTATGACAAGTGTCAGGGAGCATTGTGATGACAAAGGTCATGGAGCATTGTGATGAGAAGACCATGGATAATTGTGATGAGGAGTGTCATGGGGTATTGTGATGACAAGTGTTATGGAACATTGTGATCACAAGGGTTTGGAGCATTGTGATGACAGAGGTCATGGAGCATTTTGATTTCATTGTGATGACAATAGCATGAAGCATTATGATGATGGGCATGGTGCATTGTAATGACAGTGTTCATGGAGAATTGAGAAGAAAAGAGGCATGGAGCCTTGTGATTACATGGGTCATGGAGCATTGTTAGGACAAAGGTCATGGAGCCTTGTGATGACAACGCCATGGAATATTGTGATGGCAGGGGTCATGGAGCATTTTTATGAGAGGTGTAATGGAGCATTGTGATGACAAGGGCATTGATCATTGGTTTGAAAACTTTCATGGATTATTGTGACGAGAGTGGTCATGGAGCATTGTGATGACAAGGACACAGAACACGGTGATACATGGGTTATGGAGGATTGTAATGACAAGGGCACGGATCATTGTGATGAGAAAGGCATCGAGCATTGTGATGACAAGCGTCATGGAGCTTTGTGATGACAAGGGCAAGGAGCAATGTGATGATAGGGTTCATGGAACATTGTGATGACAATGGCATGGAGCATTGTGATGCGAAGGGTCATGGAGATTTGTGAGGACAAATGTCAATGAGCATTTTGATGACAAGAGCATTGTGCATGTTGATGAGAAGGGCAGGGAGCATTGTGATGACAGGATCATGGAGCAATTTGATGAAAAGAGTCAGGAAACATTTTGATGACAGGGGTTATGGAACAGTGTGACGTCAGTGGTCATGGAGCATTGTGATGATAAGCGCATGTAGCATTTTGATGACAGGGATCATGGAACATTGTGAATGAAAGGGGTGAGGGAGTATTGTGATGACTAGTGATGGAACATTGTGATATCAGTGGTGAGAGAGCATTTAGATGACAAGTTCATGGAGAATTGTGATGACAAGGTTTGTGGAGCAATGTGATGACAAGGTTGTGGAGCATTGTGAAGACAAGTGCATGGCATATTGTGATGACCTGTATCTTGGAGCATTGTGCTGACAAGCGCATGGAGCATTGTGATGACAAAGTCATGGAGCATTGTGATGAGAAAGCCATGGAGCATTCTGATGACATGCATCATGAAACTTTGTGATGAAAAGGGCATGGAGAATTGTTATTACAGGGATATTGGAGCATTGTGATGAAAAGTCCATGGATCATTGTGATGAAAAAGGCATGGAGCCTTGTCATGACAGGTTTCAAGGAGCATACTGATGACGAGTGTCAAGGAGCACTGTGATGACAAAGGTCATGGAGCATTGTGATGTGAAGACCATGGGTAATTGTGATGAGGAGCATCATGGGGCATTGTTATGACAAGTGTTATGGAACATTGTGATCACAAGGGTTTGGAGCATTGTGATGACAGAGGTCATGGAGCATTTTGATTTCATTGTGATGACAATAGCATTAAGCATTTTGATGATGGGCATGGTGCATTGTGATGACAGTGTTCATGGAGAATTGAGATGAAAAGAGGCATGGAGCCTTGTGATTACAGGGGTCATGGAGCATTGCATTGACAAGGGTCATGGAGCCTTGTGATGACAACGCCATGGAATATTGTGATGGCAGGGGTCATGGAGCATTGTTATGACAGGTGTAATGGAGCAATTTAATGACAAGGGCATTGAGCATTGGTTTGAAATGTTTCATGGATTATTGTGATGAGAGTGGGCATGGAGCATTGTGATGACAAGGTCACAGAATACGGTGATTCATGGGTCATAGAGGATTGTAATGACAAGGGCATGGACCATTGTGATGAGAAAGGCATTGAGCATTGTGATGACAAGCGTCATGTAGCTTTGTGATGACAAGGGCAAGGAGCAATGTGATGATAGGGTTCATGGAGCATTGTGATGACAATGACATGGAGCATTGTGATGCCAAGGGTCATGGAGCTTTGTGATGACAAAGGTCATGGAGCATTTTGATGACAAGAGCGTTGTGCATTGTGATGAGAAGGGCAGGGAGCATTGTGATGACAGGGTCATGGAGCAATTTGATGAAAAGGGTCAGGAAACATTTTGATGACAGGGGTTATGGAACATTGTGATGTCAGTAGTCATGGAGCATTGTGATGATAAGGGCATGTAGCATTTTGATGACATGGGTCATGGAACATTGTGATGAAAGGGGTGAGGGAGTATTGTGATGACTAGTGATGGAACATTGTGATATCAGTGGTGAGAGAGCATTTAGATGAGAAGTGCATGGAGCATTGTGATGACAAGCTTTATGGAGCATTTTGATGACCAGTGCTTGGCATATTGTGATGACATGTGTCTTGGAGCATTGTGCTGACAAGCGCATGGAGCATTGTGATGACAAGGTCATGGAGCATTCGGCTGACAAAGGCATGCAGCATTGTGATGACAAGTGTTACAGAGCACTGTGATGACTAGGGATTGGACCATTGTGATGACAAAGGTCATAAAGCATTGTGATGACTGGATTCACGGAGCATTATGATGTGAGGGGTCATGGAGCATTGTGATTACAAGGGCATGGAGCATTGTGATGACAGGTGCATGGAGAATTGGTCTGACAAGTTTCATGGATTATTGCTATGAGGGTGGGCATGGCACATTGTGATGAGAAGGCAATGGAGCATTCTGATGACATGCGTCATGGAGCTTTGTGATGACAATTGCATGGAGCGTTGTGATTACAGGATTCTTGGAGCATTTTGATGACAAGGGTCATGGAGTATTGTGCTGACACAGGCATGGAGCACTGTGATGACAAGGGACACAGAGCATTGTGATGAAAATTTCATGGAGCATTGTTGTGACAAAGATCACAGAGCCTTGTGTGACGAGGGCATGGACCATTGTGATGAGAAAGGTCATGAATCATTGTGATGACTGGAGTCACAGAGCATTTGATGACAGGGGTCATGGAGCATTGTGATGACAAGGGCATGGAGCAATGTGATGACATGGGCATGGAACATTGGTCTGACAAGGTTCATGGATTATTGTGATGACAGTGGGCATGGAGCATTGAGATGACAAGGGCATGGAGCATTTTGGTGACCAAGGTCACAGAGCCTTGTGTGACGAGGTCATGGACCATTGTGAGGAGAACGGTCATGAAGCATTGTGATGACTGGAGTCACGGAGCATTGTGATGACAGGGGTCATGGACCGTTGGTCTGACATGTTTCATGGATTATTGTGATGACAAGGGCATGGAGCATTGTGATGACAGGGGCATGGAACGTTGGTCTGACATGTTTCATGGATTATTGTGATGACAGTGGGCATGGCGCTTTGTGATGACAAGGGCATGGAACATTGTGATGACAAGGTGATGGAGTGTTGTGAAGACAGGTGTCAGGGAGCACTGTGATGACATATGTCATTGTCCATTGTGATGACAATGGCATGGAGCACTGTGATACCAAGTGTCATGGAGGATTGTGATGACAAAGGTAATGGAGCATTTTGATGACAAGGGCTTGGAACATTGCGATGACAAGGGTCATGGAGCATTCTGATGACAAGGGCATGGAGCATTCTGATGAAAAGTTGCATGGAGCTTTGAGATTACAGGGGTTTTGAAGCAATGTGATGACAAGTACATGGAGCACTGTGATTACAGGGGTCTGGGAGCATTCTGATGAAAGGGGAATGGATCATTGTGATGAAAAATGCATGGAGCCTTGTCATTACAGGTTTCAAGGAACAAACTGATGACAACTGTCAGGGAGCATTGTGATGATAAGTGTATTGAGCATTGTGATGACAAAGATCATGTAGCATTGTGATGAGAAGACCATGGATAATTGTGGTGACCAGCGTCATGGGGCATTGTGATGACAAGTGTTATGGAACATTGTGATCAGAAGGGTTTGGTGCATTGTGATGACAGAGGTCATTGAGCATTTTGATTTCATTGTGATGACAATAGCATGAAATATTATGGTGATGGGCACGGTGCATTGTGATGACAGGGTTCATGGAGCATTGAGATGAAAAGGGGCATGGAGCATTGTGATTACAGGGGTGTTGGAGCATTGTGATGACAAGGGGATGGAGCATTGTGATGAGAAGGCCATGGAGCATTTTGATGACATGCGTCATGGAGCTTTGTGACGACAAGTGCATGGAAAATTGTGATTACAGGGGTCATGGAATATAGTGATGACAGGGGTGAGGGAGTATTGTGATGACTAGTGATGGAACATTGTGATATCAGTGGTGAGAAGGCATTTTAAGGAGAAGTGCATGGAGCATTGTGATGACAAGATTTATGGAGCATTTTGATGCCAAGATTTATGGAGCATTGTGCTGACAAGCACATCGAGCATTGTGATGACAAGTGTCATGGAGCATTGTGCTTACAAAGGCATGGAGCTTTGTGATGACAAGGTTCACAGAGCATTGTGATAAATATTTCATGGAGCATTGTGGTGACAAAGGTCACAGAGCTTTGTGTGACCAGGTCATGGACCATTGTGATGACAAATGTCATGAAGCATTGTGATGTCTGGAGTCAGGGAGAATTGTGACAACATGCGTCTTGGAGCATTGTGATGAAAAGGGAATGGATCATTGTGATGAAAAAGGCATGGAGCCTTGTCATGACAGGGTTCAAGGAGCATACTGATGACAACTGTCAGGGAGCATTGTGATGATAAGTGTATTGAGCATTGTGATGACAACGATCATGGAGCATTGTGATGAGAAGACCATGGATAATTGTGATGACCAGCGTCAAGGGACATTGTGATGACAAGTGTTATGGAACATTGTGATCACAAGTTTTTGGAGCATTGTGATGACAGAGGTCATGGATCATTTTGATTTCAAGAACATGGAGCATTTTGATGACAAGGGCTTGAAGCAATGTGATCCCAAGGTTCATGGAGGATTTTGATGACAATGGTAATGGAGAATTATGATGACAAGCGCATCGAGCATTGTGATGACAATGTCATGTAGGATTTTGCTGACAAAGCATGGAGCATTGTGATGACAAGGGTCACGGAGCAATGTGATGACAAGCGTCACAGATCATTGTGATTACAGGGGCCATGGAACACTGGGATGACAGGGGCATGGATCAATGTGATGACAATGGTCATGGAGCATTTTGATGACAGTGTTCATGGAGCATTTTGATGACATGGGTCATGAAGCATTGTGATGAGAAGGTAATGGAACATTGGGCTGAAAATGTTCATGGAGTATTGTGATGAAAGGTGTCATAGAACATTGTGATGACAAGGGAATGGAGCATTCTGATGACATGGTGCTGGAGCATTGTGATGAGAAGACCATGGACCCTTGTGATGACAAGTCTCATGGAGCATTCTGATGAAAAGGGGCATAGAGCATTGTGATTACTGGGTTCTTGGAGCATTGTGATGAAAAGGGCATGGAGCATTGTGATGACAGGGGCATGGAGCATTGGTCTGACAATTTTCATGGATTATTGTGATGACAGTGGGCATGGTGCATTATTATGACAAGGGCATTGATCATTGTGATGACAATGTAATGGATTATTGTGAAGACCGGTGTCAGGGAGCATTGTGATGACATATGTCATCGTCCCTTGTGATGACAATGCCATGGAGCATTGTGATACCAAGTGTCATGGAGGATTGTGATGACAAAGGTAATGGAGCATTGTGATGACAAGGGCTTGGAGCATTGTGATGACAAGGGCATGGAGCATTGTGATGACAATGGCCATTGATAATTTTGATGACAATTTATGAAGCATTGGGATGACAACCACATGGAGCTGGCTATGACTGGGGTCATGGAGCATTGCGATGAAAAGTGCATAGAGAATTGTGATGACAAAGCATTTAACACTGTGAGGAGAAGTGTCATGGAGCATAGTGATTCCAAGGAAGTGGAGAACTGTGATCACCAAAGACATGGAGCATTGTGATGACCAGGGCATGCAGCATTGTGATGGCAAGACCGTGGAGCATTGTGATGAGAAGACCATGGATAATTGTGATGACGAGTGTCATGGAGCACTGTAATGACAAGGGGCATGGAGCATTGTGATGGCAGTTGTTATAGAGAATTCTGATGACAGCGGTCATGGAGCATTGTAATGACAATTGTCATGGAGCATTCTGATGACTAGCTTGTGGAGTATTGTGATGACAATGGCATGGAGCATTGTGATGAAAATGACATGGAGCATTGTGATGAAAAAGGCATGGAGCCTTTTCATGACAGGGTTCAAGAAGCATTCTGACGACAAGTGTTAGGGAGCATTGTGATGACAAGTGTATTGAGAATTGCGATGACAAAGGTCATGGAGTATTGTGATGACAAGGGCAAGGAGCATTGTGATGACAGGGGCATAGAACATTGTTCTGACTTTTTTCATGGATTATTGTGATGACAGTGGCATGTCACATTGAGATGACAAGGGCATGGAGCATTGTGGTGACAAAGGTCACAGAGCCTTGTGTGACGAGGGCATGGACCATTGTGAGGACAATTTTCATGAAGCATTGTGATGACTGGAGTCACGGAGCATTGTGATGACAGGGGTCATGGAGCATTTTGACGACAAGTGCATGGAGCATTTTGATGACAGGGGCATGGAACTTTGGTCTGACATGTTTCATGGATTATTGTGATGACAGTTGGCATGGCACATTTTGATGACAAGGGCAGGGAACATTGTGAAGACAAGGTCATGGAGTATTGTGAAGATAGGTGACAGGGAGCATTGTGATTACATATGTCATTGTCCATTGTGATGACAATGGCATGGCACATTGTGATACCAAGTGTCATGGAGGATTGTGATGACAAAGGTAATGGAGCGTTTTGATGACAAGGGCTTGGAACATTGCGATGACAAGGGTCATGCAGAATTGTGATGACAAGGGCATGGAGCATTGTGATGACAAGCGCCATTGAGAATTTTGATGACAAGGTTGTGAAGCATTGTGATGAAAAGCACATGGAGCTTGCTATGAAAGGGGTCATAGAGCATTGCGATGACAAGTGCATGGAGATTTGTGATGACAAGAAGATATATCATTTTGATGAGAAGTGTCAAGAAGCACTGTGATGACAAGGACGTGGAGAACTGTGATGAAAAGGGACATGGAGCATTGAGATGACCAGGGCATGGAGCATTGTGATGGTAAAACCGTGAAGCATTGTGATGAGAAGACCTTGGGTAATTGCGATGACGAGAATCATGGAGCACTGTACTGACAAGGGGCAAGGAGCATTGTGATGACAGGTGTCAGGGAACATTGTGATGACATGGGTCATGGAGCATTGTGATGACAAGGCCGTGGAACATTGTGATGGCAGGGGTCATGGAGCATTGTTATGACAGGTGCAATGGAGCATTGTGATGACAAGGGCATGGAGCACTGTGATGACAAGTGTCATGGAGCACTGTGATGACAATGGCAGGGAGCATTGTGATTACAAGCAACATTGAGAATTTTTATAACAATGTCATGAAGCATTGTGTTGACAAGCATATGGAGCTTGCTATGACAGGGTTCAGGGAGAATTGCGATGACAAGTTCATGGAGAATTGTGATGACAAGAGCATGTAACATTGTGATGAGAAGTGTCATGGAACATTGTGAAGACAAAGAGGAGGAGAATTGTGATGACAAGGGACATGAAGCACTGTGATGACCAGGGCATGGAGCAATGTGATGGCAACACCATCGAGTATTGTGATGAGGAGACCATGGATAATCGTGGTGACAAGCATCATGGAGCATTATGATGACAAGAGCCATGGAGCATTCTGACATAAGATATCACTTATAAAGGAAATGTAAACATGGGTACACATGAACTGAATTAGTAAAGAGAACAGAGTCTCACATGTAGAAAATATACTTATGCCTGCTTAAGGGGAAAGGAGAGGTGGGGAGATGCATAAAGCCAGAATTTGATATTAACACAGGTACCATTACATAATCCAAATACAGAATAGACAAGACCTACTCCTTCCTCAGTGAACGGGATTCAACACCGCTATTCTCCGCAGAGGAATATATCTGACTAGTAAGAATCTTAAAACCTATGTATTGATATGTCTCCGTAAGGGAATCAAGTGTGTCTAGACAGGCGTAAACATGGCAGTGAAAATCAGGTGAAACCCATGATAAAAAGGAATTTAAAAACAAAACAAAAAAACAGGGAAATTCTTTACAATTCCTTCAGGGGCTCTGATGAAACCTAGAATGACCCTATATACGACAGCTGGATGTGGCATAAGCCTGGACACTTGGGACTGAGAGGATTGGTGAGATTCAGTGAGCAAATGCAGACCCTTTAAAGCAATAATGTGTGGCACCCATTGCTTAGGTCCCAACTCTCCAGGAAGAAGGGAATATTACTACAGCTATAACATGTACGGGAAACCTAGAGAAGGGATACTCTGGGAAGAAACGAAAGGTTTCTAAAACTCAACTAATAGTCCCTCTCCTGGTGCTCCGGTTTGACTTTCCAACTGCTTTACTATCAATGTCCCAACTTGGAGAGACAGCCCCTTTAACCTCCTGGATCACACAGTTTTCCAATTTGGCAGAGGATGAAAGGGAAGAGGGACAACCAATGAGAGAGTAGCTGTTAGGCATTTGGACGGGCACATGTCACTCTAATTTCCTGGCAGGTATAAGAATTAACCAAAGTCTCAGCCACCCGCCGGGAACCAGTATAGTTCCTGAACCAAAGTTTTGGACCTGCCGTCATCTCACAAAAAACGAGTTGAAAAATGGAGCTCAGGGGCACAGCAATTCACAAACTGCAGAGTAATAAAGGACAACCATCGTCCAAAAATCAGCTGAGGGAAGGCAATGAGGCGGAATTGAAAGTGAGCGAGAATAGCAGGAAACAGATTTCAAGAGGTACATTGGAATCACCTTTAAAGCACAGGAAGAGGGGCACAACTTCGACAACGATGCACTTGGCCAAAAAGGGCGTATGCATTTTCTTCTGAATATATTCAGGAGAAAACGCATACGCCCTTTTTGGCCAAGCAAGCACATGGGCAATGAAAACCTGCACTATAAAGAAGTATCACTTCCCACCTCTAAAAAGGGATATACGCAAAATGTGTAAAATCCAGAAAGGCAAGAAAGGCCCTGGAGAACAGGGAGCCTAGTTATGCTGATGGGCAGGATGTAAATTGACAACTGCCTCTCTGGAGGAGTGCATTGCGTTCCCTAAAACAGGTAAACAACAGAGCTACAGAGCCAAGGGCACTTCCAGTCTAGGGAATATACCTTGGTAAAACTGAAAATCAATAAAACAGAGCAAACACAAAATTGAAGGCTGAACTGCTTACAAGACCCTCAACTTGGGTACACCTTAAATATCCCAGGAAAGACAAAAATGGTTCAAGAAATTGTGTTACTTACGTACAATTGAATACGCCTCAACAATGAAATCAATGTCATAAGATCAGTAGCAGCAAAATGAGTGGATTCAGGTACGATGATTCTAAGTGAAATAAATCACAGAGAAGAAGAAACTTATCATAAGATATCACTTATGAAGGCCCTGTAAACATGGCTACACATGAACTGAGCTACGAATGAGAACAGAATCTCACATTTAGAAAACACTCTTATGCCTGCTTAAGGGGGAAGGGAGGTGGGGTGATGCATAAAACCAGAGTGTGATACTAGTACAAGTACCATTCCAAAAACCAACTATGGAAAAGACAAGACCAACACTTTCCTCAGTGAAAGGGACTCAAAACCCCATAATTCCTGCAGAGGAATATATCTGACTAGTAAGAATCTTAAAACCTCTGTACGTATATGTCTCCATAGGTGAATCAAGTGTGTCTAGACTGGCATAAATATGGCAGTGAGAATCAGCTCAAACCCTCTATAAAAAGGAATTTGAAAAACAAAACAAAAAACCAGGGAAATTCTATACAATTCCTTCAGGGGCTCTGAAGAAACCTGGAATGACCCTATCTACAATGACAGCTGGATGTGGCATAAGGCTGGACACTTGGGACTGAGAGGATTGGTGAGATTTGGTGAGCAAATGCAGACCATTTAAAGCAATAATGCATGGCACACATTCCAAGGGTTACAACTCTTCAGGTTGAAGGGAATATTACTACAGCTAAAACATGTATGTGAAACCTAGAGAATGGACACATTGTGAATATGAAAGGTTTCTAAAACTCAACTAATAGTCCCTCTCCTGGTGCTCCGGTTTGACTTTCCAACTGTTTTTCTATCAATGTCCCAAATTGTAGAGACAGCCGCTTTAACCTCCTGGTTCGCACAGGTTGCCAATATGGCACAGGATGAAAGGGAAGAGGGAGAACCAATGAGAGAGTAGTTGTTAGGCATTTGGACAGGCACATGTCACTCTAATTTCCCTGCAGGTAGAAGAAGTAGACAAAGTCTCAGCCATCCGTCGGGAACCAGTATAGTTCCTGAACCAAAGTTTTGGACCTGCCGTCAGCTCACAAAAAATGAGTTGAATAATGGAGGTCAGGGGCACAACAATTCACAAACTGGCAGAGTAATAAAGGACAACTATCTTCCAAAAATCCATTTAGGGAAGGCAACGAGGTGGACTTGAATGTGAGCGAGAATAGCAGGAAACAGATTTCAAGAGGTACATTGGAATCACCTTTAAAGGACAGGAAGAGGGGCACAACTTCGACAATGATGCACTTGGCCAAAAAGGGCGTATGCATTTTCTCCTGAATATATTCAGGAGAAAACGCATACGCCCTTTCTGGCCAAGCAAGCAAGCGGGCAATTCAAATCTGCACTACAAAGAAGTATCACTTCCCACCGGTAAAACGGGACATCCGCAAAATGTGTAAAAACCAGAATGGCAAGAAAGGCCCTGGAGAACAGGGAGCCTAGTTATGCTGATGGGCAGGATGTAAATTGCCAACTGCCTCTCTGGAGGAGTGCATTGTGTTCCCTAAAACAAGTAATCAACAGAGCTACAGAGCCAAGGGCACTTCCAGTCTAGGGAATATACCATGGGAAAACTGAAAATCAATAAGACAGAGCCACCCCAAAATTGAGGGCTGCACTGCTTACAAGAACCTCAACATGGATACACCTTAAATATCCCAGGAAACACAAAAATGGTTCAAGAAATTGTGTTACTTACATAAATGGAATATCCCTCAGCCATGAAATCAATGTCATAAGGCCAGTAGAAGCAAAATGAGTGGATTCAGGTACGATGATTCTAAGTGAAATAAGTCACAGAGAAAAGAAAACTTATCATAAGATATCACTTATGAAGGTCCTGTAAACATGGCTACACATGAACTGAGTTAGGAAAGAGAACAGAGTCTCACATTTAGAAAACACTCTTATGCCTGCTTAAGGGTGAAGGATAGGTGGGGTGATGCATCAAACCAGAGTTTCATATTAGTACAGATACCGTTCCAAAAACCAACTACGGAATAGACAAGACCTACACCTTCCTCAGTGAAAGGGACACAAAACCCACTATTTCCCGGCGAGGAATATATCTGACTAGTAAGAATATTAAAACCTATATATTGATATGTCTCCGTAAGGGAATCAAGTGTGTCTAGACTGGCAAAAACATGGCAGTGAGAATGAGCTCAAACCCACTATAAAAAGGAATTTCGAAAACAAAACAAAAAAAACAGGGAAATTCTTTACAATTCCTTCAGGGGCTCTGATGAAACCTGGAATGACCCTATATACAACGACAGCTGGATGTGGCATAAGGCTGTACACTTGGGACTGTGAGGATTGGTGAGATTTGGTGAGCAAATGCAGACCATTTAAAGCAATAATGTGTGGCACACATTCCAAGGTTCCCAACTCTCCAGGTTGAAGGGAATATTACTACAGCTATAACATGTACGGGAAACCTAGAGAATGGACACACTGTGAATACGAATGGTTTCTAAAACTCAACTAATATTCCCTCTCCTGGTGCTCCGGTTTGACTTTACAACTGCTTTACTATCAATCTCCCAACTTGGAGTGACAGCCCCTCAAATCTCCTGGTTCGAACACGTTGCCAATTTGGCAGAGGATGAAAGGGAAGAGGGAGAACCAATGAGAGAGTAGCTGTTAGGCATTTGGACGGTCACATGTCACTCTAATTTCCCGGCTGGAAGAAGAGTTAACCAAAGTCTCAGCCACCCGCCGGAAACCAGTAGAGGTCCAGAACCAAAATTGTGGACTTGCGGTCAGCTCACAAAAAACGAGTTGAAAAATGGAGCTCAGGGGCACAGAAATTCACAAATTGGCAGTGTAATAATGGACAACTATCGTCCAAAAATCTGTTGAGAGAAGGCAACGAGGCAGACTTGAATGTGAGCCAGAATAGCAGGAAACAGATTTCAAGAGGTACATTGGAATCACCTTTAAAGCACAGGAAGAGGGGCACAACTTCGACAGTGATGCACTGGGCTAAAAAAGGGCGTATGCGTTTTCTCCTGAATATATACAGGAGAAAACGCATACGCCCTCTTTGGCCAAGCAAGCAACCGGGCAATGGAAATCTGCACTACAAAGAAGTATCACTTCCCACAGGTCAAAAGGGAAATCGCAAAATGTGTAAAAACGAGAAAGTCAAGACCGGTGCTGGAGAACAGGGAGCCTAGTTTTGCTGAAGGGCATGATGTAAATTGCCAACTGCCTCTCTGGAGGAGTGCGTTGTGTGCCCTAAAACAAGGAAACAACAGAGCTACAGAGCCAAGGGCACTTCCCGTCTAGGGAAGATACCTTGGGAAAACTGAAAATCAATCAGACAGAGCCACCCCAAAATTTAGGGCTGCACTGATTACAAGAACCTCAACTTGGGTACAAGTTAAATATCCCAGAAAAGACAAAAATGCTTCAAGAAATTGTGGTACTTATGTACGATGGAATATCCCTCAGCCATGAAATCAATGTCATAAGGGCAGTAGCAGCAAATGAGTGGATTCAGGTACAAGGATTCTAAGTGAAATAAGTCACAGAGAAAAAGAAACTTATCAGAAATTATCACTTATGAAGGTCCTGTAAACATGGCTACACATGAACTGAGTTAGGAAAGACAACAGAACAATGAAACTTATCATAAGATATCAGTTATAGCGGGAATGTACACATGGCTACACATGAACTGAATTACAAACACAACAGAGTCACACATTTAGAAAACAAACTTCTGCCTGATTAAGGGGAAAGGCGAGATGGGGTTATGCATAAATCCACAGTCCTTAATTAGCACAGATATCGTTCCATAAACCAAGTATGTAATAGACAGCACCTACTCCCGGCAAAATGAACTGGACTCAACAACCCCTATTCATTGAAGAGGAATATATCTGACTAGTAAGTATTTTAAAACATATGTATTCTCATGTCTCCATAAATGAATCATGTGTGTGTATAATGACATGAACACAGCACTGAAATTCATCTAAACCCCCTTATAAAAATAAATTTCAAAAGCAAAATGCAAAAACAGCGAAAGAGGGAGAAAGTCTTAAAAATTACGTTCAGGGCCTGTGATGCAACCTGGATTGACCACCTTTACATCCACAGCTGGATGAGACATAAGACTGGACACTTGGGTCTGACAAGATTGCTGAGGTTGTGTGAGCAAAAGAACACCACTTAGAGCAATACTGTGTGCTACCCATTCTAGTGGCCCCAACTCTCCATGTTTAAGGGAATCTTCCTACAGTTAACACATGCATGGGAAACCCAGTGGATGGTACACTGTGTAATCGGGAAAGTTTTCTAAAAGGTACCTCATTTTTCCTTTCCTCATGCTCGGCTTTGCCATTCCATCTGCATTACTAAAAATCTCCCCACTTGGAGTGTCAGCGCCTTTACCCTCCTGTTATGCACAGTTTTCAAATTGTGCAGAGGATGAACAGGAAGAGGGGAAACAAATGAGACATTAGCTGTAGGTGTTTGGATGGGCACATGTCACTCTAGTTTCCCATCAGGAAGAAGAATTAAACAAAGGCTCAGCCTGCAACCCCGGGACCAGACTAGGGCCTAAAGCCATACTGCGGTATTGCAGCCAGCTCACAAATAAGCAAGTTGAAAAATGGAAATCAGGGGCACAGCAATTCACAAACTTGCAGAGTTATAAAGGACAACTATCATCCAGAAATATATTGAGGTAAGGCAGTGAAGAGGATTTGAATGCAAGGCAGAATTGAAGGAAACAGATTTCAAGAGGTAGATTGGAGTCGTCTTTAAAGCACATGAAAAGCGACAGAACTTCGACAATGTTGCCCTTGGCCGAAAAGGGAGTATGTGTATTTTCTTGAATATATTCGGGAAAAAAATGCATACGCCCTTTTTGGCCAAGCAAGCCATCAGGCATTGCAAATCCACCCTACATAGAAGTGTCACTTACCTCCGGTCAAAAGGGCTATCCACAAATAGTGTAAAAACCACAAATACAGGACAGGCCATGGAGAAAAGGGAGCCTGGTTACACCGACGGACAGGATGTAAATGGCCAACAGCCTCTCTGGAGAACTGTATGTTGTTTTCTAAAACAGAGCTACAGAGCATAGCACACTTCCACTCATGGGAGTGTATTTTGGGAAAATTAAAAATCCACAACACACAGCCAGCCCAAAGTTTAGGGCTGCTCTGTTTACAAGAACCTCGACTTTGGTACACTTAAAATATCCCAGGAAAGGGAAAATAATGGATAAATATGTTGTGGTACTTATATACAATAGAATGTCACTCAGACATAAAATCAATGTCATAAGGCCAATAGCAGCATAATGAGTGGGTTTAGGTATGATGATGCTAAGGGAAATGAGCCACAAAGAAAAAGAAACTTATTGTAATATATCACTTATAGAGGGAATGTAAACATGGACACACATGAACTGAATTTCAAAACAGAACAGAGTTACACATTTAGAAAACACACTTATGCCTCCTTAAGGGGAAAGGTGACGTGGGGTGATGTGTAAAAGCAGAGTTTGAAATTAGCACAGATACCATTCCATATACCAAATATGTAATAGACAAGACCTACTCCTTTCTCAATGAACTGGAAACAAAACACCCTATTCACTGAAGAGGAATATATCTGACTGCTAATAATCTTGACACCTATGTATTTATATGTATCCATAATGGAATCAAGTGTATGTAGATTGGCATAATCACAGATCAATGGAACAGGACAGAAAGCTAAGAGATAAACCTACATACCTATGGCTATCTCATCTATGACAAAGGAGCTAAGGATATACAATGGAGAAAAGACAGTCTCTTCAGTAATTGGTGCTGGGAAAACTGGACGCCTACACATAAAAGAATGAAATTAGAACACTCCATAACACCATACACAAAAATAAACTCTAAATTGATTAGAGATCTAAATATAAGACCAGACACTATAAAACACTTAGAGGAAACCATAGGCAGAACACTCTATGACATAAATCACAGCAAGATCCTTTTTGACCCACCTCCTAGAGAAATGGAAATAAAAACAGAAATCAACAAATGGGACCTAATGAAACTTAAAAGCTTTTACACAGTACAAGAAAACATAAACAAGATGCAAAAACAACCCTCAGAATGGGAGAAAATATTTTCAAATGAAGCAATTGATAAAGGATTAATCTCCAAACTTTACAAGCACCTCATGTAGCTCAATATCACAAAAACAAACAACCCAATCCAAAAACGGGCAGAAGACCTAAATAGACATTTCTCCAAAGAAGATATACAGATTGACAAGAAACACATGAAAGGATGCTGAACATCACTAATCATTAGAGAAATGCAAATCAAAACTACCGTGAGGTATCACCTCACAGCAGTCAGAGTGGCAATCATCAAAAAAATCTACAAAACAATAAATGAAGGAGAGGCCTTTATTGGAGAAAAGGGAACACACTTGCACTGTGGGTGGGAATGTAAATTGATATGGGCACTAGGGTGAACAGTACGGAGGTTCCTTTAAATAACTAACAATAGAAGTACCATACGACACAACGATCCAACTACTGGGCATTTACCTTGTGAAAACCATAATTCAAAAAGAGTTATGTACAAAAATATTCATTGAAGCTCTATTTACAATAGCCAGGACATGGAAGCAACCTAAGTGTCCATCGACAGATGAATGGATAAAGAAGATCTGGCACATATATACAATAGAATATTACTCAGCCATAAAAAGAAGCAAAACTGAGTTATTTGTACTGAGGTGGATGGATTAGAATCTGTCCTACACAGTGAAGTAAGTCAGAAAAGGAAAAATAAATAATGTATGTTAACAGAGATATACGGAATCTAATGAAGAAAAAAAAAGATTATGAAGAACCAAGTTGCAGGACAGGATTAAGGACACAGAAGTAGAGAAAGGACTTGAGGACACCGGAAAGGGTATGGGTAAGCTGGGACGAAGTGAGAGAGTGGCATGGACATAAATACATTACCACATGTAACACCGATAGCTACTGGGAAGCAGCCACATAGAACAGGGAGATCAGCTCGGTGCTTTGTGACCACATAAAGAGGTGGGATATGGAGTGTGGGAGGGAGATGCAAGAGGGAGGGGATCTGCTGATATTTGTATATGTATAGCTGATTCACTTTGTTATACAGCAGAAACTAACACTCCATTGTAAAGCAATTATACTCCAATAAACCTATAAAAGGAAAAAAAAAAAAAGAAAGCCCAGGGATAAACCTACACACCTATGGTCAACTAATCTATGACAAAGGAGGCAAGACTATACAATGGAGATAAGACAGTCTCTTCAATCAGTGGTGCTGGGAAATATGGACAGCTACATGTAAAAAATGAAATTAGAACACTCCCCAACACCATACATAAAAATATATTCAAGGACTTCCGGGTAAGATGGCGGAAGAGTAAGACGCGGAGATCACCTTCCTCCTCACGGATACACCAGAAATACAGCTACACGTGGAACAACTCCTACAGAACACCTACTGAACGCTGGCAGAAGACCCCAGACCTCCCAAAAGGCAAGAAACTCCCCACATACCTGGGTAGGGCAAAGCGGAGAGATTCCCGCACAGAGGATCGGTGCCGAGCGGCACTCACCAGCCCGAGAGGCTTGTCTGCTCGCCCGCCGGGGCGGGCGGCGCTGGAAGCTGAGGCTCGGGCTTCGGTCAGAGCGCAGGGAGAGGACTGGGGCTGGCGGCGAGAACTCAGCCTGAAGGGGGCTAGTGTGCCACAGCTGGCCGGGAGGGAGTCCGGGAGAACTCTGGAGCTGCCGAAGAGGCAAGAGACTTGTTCTTCCCTCTTGGTTTCCTGCTGCGCGAGGAGAGGGGATTAAGAGCGCTGCTTAAAGGGGCTCCACAGACGGGCGCGAGTCGCGACTGAAAGCGCGGAGCCCAGTGACGGGCGTGGGACGCTGGGGCTGCTGCTGCCGCCGCCAAGAAGCCCGTGTGCGAGCGCAGGTCACTGTCCACACCGCCCTTCCGGGAGCCTGAGCAGCCCGCCACTGCCGGGGTCCCGGGATCCAGGGGCGGCTTCCCTGGGAGAACGCACGGCGCGCCTCGGGCTGGTGCAACGTCACGCCGACCTCTGCCGCTGCAGGCTCGCCCCGCACTCCGTGCCCCTCCCTCCCGCCCGGCCTGAGTGAGCCAGAGTTCCCGAAGAGGCTGCTCCTTTAACCCTTTCCTGTCTGAGCGAAGAACAGACGCCCTCCGGCGACCTACACGCAGAGGCGGGGCCAAATCCAAAGCTGAGACCCGGGAGCTGTGAGAACAAAGAAGAGAAAGGGAAACCTCTCCCAGCAGCCTCAGAAGCAGCGGATTAAAGCTCCACAATCAACTTGATGTACCCTGCATCTGTGGAATACATGAATAGACAACAAATCATCCCAAATTGAGGAGCCAGGAGTCAGTACTGTGCCTCTGAGGTGGGAGAGCCAACTTCAGGACACTGGTCCACAAGAGACCTCCCAGCTCCACATAATATCAAACGGCGAAAATCTTCCAGAGATCTCCATCTCAACACCAGCACCCAGCTTCACTCAACGACCAGCAAGCTACAGTGCTGGACACCCTATGCCAAACAACTAGCAAGACAGGAACACAACGCCACCCATTAGCAGAGAGGTGGCCTAAAATCATAAAAAGTCTGCAGACACCCCAAAACACACCACCAGACGTGGACCTGCCCACCAGAAAGACAAGATCCAGCCTCATCCACCAGAACACAGGCACTAGTCCCCTCGACCAGGAAACCTACACAACCCACTAAACCAACCTTAGCCACTGGGGACAGACACCAAAAACAACAGGAACTACGAACCTGCAGCCGGCAAAAAGGAGACCCCAAACACAGTAACATAAGCAAAATGAGAAGACAGAAAAACACACAGCAGGAGAAGGAGCAAGATAAAAACCCACCAGACCTAACAAATGAAGAGGTAATAGGCAGTCTATCTGAAAAAGAATTCAGAATAATGATAGTAAAGATGATCCAAAATCTTGGAAATAGAATAGACAAAATGCAAGAAACAGTTAACAAGGACCTAGTAGAACTAAAGATGAATCAAGCATCGATTAAAAACACAATAAATGAAATGAAAAATACTCTAGATGGGATCAATAGCAGAATAACTGAGGCAGAAGAACGGATAAGTGAGGTGGAAGATAAAATAGTGGAAATAACTAATGCAGAGCAAAATAAAGAGAAAAGAATGAAAAGAACAGAGGACAATATCAGAGACCTCTGGGACAACATTAAACGCACCAACATTCGAATTATAGGGGTTCCAGAAGAAGAAGAGAAAAAGAAAGGGACTGAGAAAATATTTGAAGAGATTATAGTTGAAAACTTCCCTAATATGGGAAAGGAAATAGTTAATCAAGTCCAAGAAGCACAGAGAGTCCCATACAGAATAAATCCAAGGAGAAATACGCCAAGACACATATTAATCATACTGTCAAAAATTAAACACAAAGAAATCATATTAAAAGCAGCAAGGCAAAAACAACAAATAACACACAAGGGAATCCCCATCAGGATAACAGCTGATCTCTCAGCAGAAACTCTACAAGCCAGAAGGGAGTGGCAGGACATAATTAAAGTGATGAAGGAGAGAAACCTGCAACCAAGATTACTCTACCCAGCAAGGATCTCATTCAGATTTGATGGAGAAATTAAAACGTTTACAGACAAGCAAAAGCTGAGAGAGTTCAGCACCACCAAACCAGCTTTACAACAAATGCTAAAGGAACTTCTCTAGGCAAGAAACACAACAGAAGGAAAAGACCTACAATAACGAACCCAAAACAATTAAGAAAATGGGAATAGGAACATACATATCGATAATTACCTTAAATGTAAATGGACTAAACGCTCCCACCAAAAGACGCAGATTGGCTGAATGGATACAAAAACAAGACCCATATATATGCTGTCTACAAGAGACCCACTTCAGACCTAGAGACACATACAGACTGAAAGTAAGGGGATGGAAAAAGATATTCCATGCAAATGGAAACCAAAAGAAAGCTGGAGTAGCAATTCTCATATCAGACAAAATAGACTTTAAAATAAAGACTACTAGAAGAGACAAAGAAGGACACTACATAATGATCAAGGGATCGATCCAAGAAGAAGATATAACAATTGTAAATATTTATGCACCCAACATAGGAGCACCTCAATACATAAGGCAAACACTAACAGCCATAAAAGGAGAAATCGACAGTAACACAATCATAGTAGGGGACTTTAACACCCCACTTTCACCAATGGACAGATCATCCAAAATGAAAATAAATAAGGAAACACAAGCCTTAAATGATACATTAAACAAGATGGACTTAATTGATATTTATAGGACATTCCATCCAAAAACAACAGAATACACATTTTTCTCAAGTGCTCATGGAACATTCTCCAGGATAGATCATATCTTGGGTCACAAATCAAGCCTTGGTAAATTTAAGAAAATTGAAATTGTATCAAGTATCTTTTCCGACCACAATGCTATGAGACTAGATATCAATTACAGGAAAAGAGCTATAAAAAATACAAACACATGGAGGCTAAACAATACATTACTTAATAACGAAGTGATCACTGAAGAAATCAAAGAGGAAATAAAAAAATACCTAGAAACAAATGACAATGGAGACACGACGACCCAAAACCTATGGGATGCAGCAAAAGCAGTTCTAAGAGGGAAGTTTATAGCAATACAATCCCACCTTAAGAAACAGGAAATATCTCGACTAAACAACCTAACCTTGCACCTAAAGCAATTAGAGAAAGAAGAACAAAAACATCCCAAAGTTAGCAGAAGGAAAGAAATCATAAAAATCAGATCAGAAATAAATGAAAAAGAAATGAAGGAAACAATAGCAAAGATCAATAAAACTAAAAGCTGGTTCTTTGAGAAGATAAACAAAATTGATAAACCATTAGCCAGACTCATCAAGAAAAAAAGGGAGAAGACTCAAATCAATAGAATTAGAAATGAAAAAGGAGAAGTAACAACTGACACTGCAGAAATACAAAAGATCGTGAGAGATTACTATAAGCAACTCTATGCCAATAAAATGGACAACCTGGAAGAAATGGACAAATTCTTAGAAATGCACAACCTGCCAAGACTGAATCAGGAAGAAATAGAACATATGAACAGACCAATCACAAGCACTGAAATTGAAACTGTGATAAAAAATCTTCCAACAAACAAAAGCCCAGGACCAGATGGCTTCACAGGCGAATTCTATCAAGCATTTAGAGAAGAGCTAACGCCTATCCTTCTCAAACTCTTCCAAAATATAGCAGAGGGAGGAACACTCCCAAACTCATTCTACGAGGCCACCATCACCTTGATACCAAAACCAGACAAGGATGTCACAAAGAAAGAAAACTACAGGCCAATATCACTGATGAACATAGATGCAAAAATCCTCAACAAAATACTAGCAAACAGAATCCAACAGCACATTAAAAGGATCATACACCATGATCAAGTGGGGTTTATCCCAGGAATGCAAGGATTCTTCAATATACGCAAATCAATCAACGTGATACACCATATTAACAAATTGAAGGAGAAAAACCATATGATCATCTCAATAGATGCAGAGAAAGCTTTCGACAAAATTCAACACCCATTCATGATAAAAACCCTGCAGAAAGTAGGCATAGAGGGAACTTTCCTCAACATAATAAAGGCCATATATGACAAACCCACAGCCAGCATCGTCCTCAATGGTGAAAAACTGAAACCATTTCCACTAAGATCAGGAACAAGACAAGGTTGCCCACTCTCACCACTCTTATTCAACATAGTTTTGGAAGTTTTAGCCACAGCAATCAGAGAAGAAAAGGAAATAAAAGGAATCCAAATTGGAAAAGAAGAAGTAAAGCTGTCACTGTTTGCAGATGACATGATACTATACATAGAGAATCCTAAAGATGCTACCAGAAAACTACTAGAGCTAATCAATGAATTTGGTAAAGTTGCAGGATACAAAATTAATGCACAGAAATCTCTGGCATTCCTATATACTAATGATGAAAAATCTGAAAGTGAAATCAAGGAAACACTCCCATTTACCATTGCAACAAAAAGAATAAAATATCTAGGAATAAACCTACCTAAGGAGACAAAAGACCTGTATGCAGAAAATTATAAGACACTGATGAAAGAAATTAAAGATGATACAAATAGATGGAGAGATGTACCATGTTCTTGGATTGGAAGAATCAACATTGTGAAAATGACTCTACTACCCAAAGCAATCTACAGATTCAATGCAATCCCTATCAAAATACCACTGGCATTTTTCACAGAACTAGAACAAAAAATTTCACAATTTGTATGGAAACACAAAAGACCCCGAATAGCCAAAGCAATCTTGAGAATGAAAAATGGAGCTGGAGGAATCAGGCTCCCTGACTTCAGACTATACTACAAAGCTGCAGTAATCAAGACAGTATGGTACTGGCACAGAAACAGAAAGATAGATCAATGGAACAGGATAGAAAGCCCAGAGATAAACCCACGGACATATGGTCACCTTATCTTTGATAAAGGAGGCAGGAATGTACAGTGGAGAAAGGACAGTCTCTTCAATAAGTGGTGTTGGGAAAACTGGACAGGGACATGTAAAAGTATGAGATTCGATCACTCCCTAACACCATACACAAAAATAAGCTCAAAATGGATTAAAGACCTAAATGTAAGGCCAGACACTATCAAACTCTTAGAGGACAACATAGGCAGAACACTCTATGACATAAATCACAGCAAGATCCTTTTTGACCCACCTCCTAGAGAAATGGAAATAAAGACAAAAATAAACACATGGGACCTAATGAAACTTAAAAGCTTTTGCACAGCAAAGGAAACCATAAACAAGACCAAAAGACAACCCTCAGAATGGGAGAAAATATTTGCAAATGAAGCAACTGACAAAGGATTAATCTCCAAAATTTATAAGCAGCTCATGCAGCTCAATAACAAAAAAACAAACAACCCAATCCAAAAATGGGCAGAAGACCTAAATAGACATTTCTCCACAGAAGATATACAGACTGCCAACAAACACATGAAAGGATGCTCAACATCTTTACTAATTAGAGAAATGCAAATCAAAACTACAATGAGATATCATCTCACACCAGTCAGAATGGCCATCATCAAAAAATCTAGAAACAATAAATGCTGGAGAGGGTGTGGAAAAAAGGGAACACTCTTGCACTGCTGGTGGGAATGTGAATTGGTACAGCCACTATGGAGAACGGTATGGAGGTTCCTTAAAAAACTACAAATAGAACTACCATATGACCCTGCAATCCCACTACTGGGCATATACCCTGAGAAAACCATAATTCAAAAAGAGACATGTACCAAAATGTTCATAGCAGCCCTATTTACAATAGCCCGGAGATGGAAACAACCTAAGTGTCCATCATTGGATGAATGGGTAAAGAAGATGTGGCACATACATACAATGGAATATTACTCAGCCATAAAAAGAAATGAAATTGAACTATTTGTAATGAGGTGGATGGACCTAGAGTCTGTCATACAGAGTGAAGTAAGTCAGAAAGAGAAAGACAAATACTGTATGCTGACACATATATATGGAATTTAAGAAAAAAAAAGGTCATGAAGAACATAGGGGTAAGACAGGAATAAAGACACAGACCTACTAGAGAATGGACTTGAGGATATGGGGAGGGGGAAGGGTAAGCTGTGACAAAGTGAAAGAGCGGCATGGACATATATACACTACCAAACGTAAGGTAGATAGCTAGTGGGAAGCAGCCGCATAGCACAGGGAGATCAGCTCGGTGCTTTGTGACCGCCTGGAGCGGTGGGATAGGGAGGGTGGGAGGGAGACGCAAAAGGGAGGGGATATGGGAACATATGTATACATATAACTGATTAAATTTGTGATAAAGCAAAAAATAAAAATAAAAAAAAAAAAAAAAAAAAAAAAAAGAAAAGATACTTTTTCACTTGATCACTTCTGTATCCTGAGGGCCTATAATAGGCTTTGGCAATCAATAAGTTCTCAATAAATATAAAAAAAAAAAAAAAAAAAAAAAAAAAAAAAAAAGGGTCATGGAGCCTTGTGATGACAAGGCCGTGGAACATTGTGATGGCAGGCGTCATGGAACACGGTTATGACAGGTGTAATGCAGCATTGTGATGACAAGGGCATGGAGCAATGTGATGAGAGATTTCATTGAGCATTGTGATGACAATGGCATGGAGCATTGTGAGGCCAAGGGTCATGGAGTTTTGTGATGACAAATGCCATGGGGCATTTTGATGACAAGGGTGTGGTGCATTGTGATGAGAAGGGCAGGGAGCATTGCGATGACAGGGTCATTGAGCAATTTGAATAAAAGTGTCATGGAATATTTTGATGACAGTGGTTATGGAATATTGTGATGTCAGGGGTCATGAAGCATTGTGATGAAATGGGTCATGGAGCATTTTGTGACAGGGTTTATGGAACATGGTGATGTCAGGGGTCATGGAGCATTGTGATGATAAGGGCATGTAGCACTGTGATGACAGTGGTCATGGAACATTGTGATGACAGGGGTGAGCGAGTATTGTGATGACTAGTGATGGAACATTGTGATATATGTGGTGAGAGAGCATTTTGATGAGAAGTGAATGCAGCATTGTGATGACAAGTTTTATGGAGCATAGTGATGAAAAGGATGTGGAGCATTGTGATGAAAAGAGCATGGCACATTGTGATGACATGTGTCATGGAGCATTGTGCTGACAAGCACATGGAGCATTTTGATGACAAGTGTCATGGAGCATTGTGCTGAAAAAGGCATGGAGCATTGTGATGACAAGGGACACAGAGCATTGTGATTAAAATTTCATGGAGCATTGTGGTGACAAATATCACAGAGCCTT
This sequence comes from Hyperoodon ampullatus, assembly GCF_949752795.1. NCBI lineage: Eukaryota > Metazoa > Chordata > Mammalia > Artiodactyla > Ziphiidae > Hyperoodon > Hyperoodon ampullatus. The sequence continues at coordinate 677,563 of NW_027640499.1, read as the reverse complement.
GTGTGACGAGAGCATGGACCATTGTGAGGACAAAGGTCATGAATCATTGTGATGACTGGAGTCACGGAGCATTGTGATGGCAGGGGTCATGGAGCATTGTGACGACAAGGGAATGGAGCAACGTGATGACAGGGGCATGGAACATTGGTCTGACAAGTTTCATGGATTATTGTGATGACAGTGGGCATGGAACATTGAGATGACAAGGGCAGGGAGCATTGTGGTGACAAAGGTCACAGAGCCTTGTGTGACGAGGGCATGGACCATTGTGAGGAAAAAGGTCATGAAGCATTGTGATGACTGTAGTCACGGAGCATTGTGATGACAGGGGTCATGGAGCATTGTGATGAAAAGAGCATGGAGCATTGTGATGAGAGTGGCATGGAACACTGGTCTGACATGTTTCTTGGAATATTGTGATGACAGTGGGCATGGCTCATTTTGATGACAAGGCCATGGAACATTGTGATGACAAGGTCATGGAATATTCAGAAGACAGGTGTCAGGGAGCATTGTGATGACATATGTCATTGTCCATTGTGATGTCAATGGCATGGAGCATTGTGATACCAAGTGTCATGGAGGATTGTTATGACAAAGGTAATGGAGCATTTTGATGACAAGGGCTTGGAACATTGCGATGACAAGGGTCATGGAGAATTGTGATGACAAGGGCATGGAGCATTCTGATGAAAAGATGCATGGAGCATGGAGATTACAGGGGTTTTGAAGCAATGTGATTACAAGGGCATGGAGCATTGTGATGAGAAGACAATGGAGCATTCTGATGACATGCGTCATGGAGCTTTGTGATGACAAGGACATGGAGCATTGTGATGAATAGGGAATGGATCATTGTGAGGAAAAATGCATGGAGCCTTGTCATGACAGGTTTCAAGGAGCATACTGATGACAACTGTCAGGGAGCATTGTGATAAGTGTATTGAGCATTGTGATGACAAAGATCATGGAGCATTGTGATGAGAAGACCATGGATAATTGTGATGAGCAGCGTCATGGGGCATTGTGATGACAAGTGTTATGGAACATTTTGATCAGAAGGGTTTGGTGCATTGTGATGACAGAGGTCATTGAGCATTTTGATTTCATTGTGATGACAATAGCATGCAACATTATGGTGATGGGCACGGTGCATTGTGATACAGGGTTCATGGAGCATTGTGATGAAAAGGGACATGGAGCATTGTGATTACAGGGGTGTTGAAGCATTGTGATGACAAGGGCATGGAGCATTGTGATGAAACGGCCATGGATAATTGTAATGACCAGCGTCATGGGGAATTGTGATGACAAGTGTTATGGAACATTGTGATCTCAAGGGTTTGGAGCATTGTGATGACAGAGGTCATGGAGCATTTTGATTTCACTGTGATGACAATAGCATGAAGCATTATGATGATGGGCATGGTGCATTGTGATGACAGGGTTCATGGAGCATTGAGATGAATAGGGGCATAGAGTATTGTGATTACAGGGGTTTTGGAGCATTGTGACGACAAGGGCATGGAGCATTGTGTTGAGAAGGCCATGGAGCATTCTGATGTCATGCATCATGGAGCTTTGTGATGACAAAGAAATGGATCATTGTGATTAGAGGGGTCTTGGAGCATTGTGATGACAAGTGTCATGGAGGCTTGTGATGACAAGGCCATGGAACCTTGTGATGGTAAGTGTCATGGAGCATTATTATGACAGGGGTAATGGAGCATTGTGATGACAAGGACGTGGAGCATTGTGATGACATGGGCATGGTGTATTGTGATGACAGGCATCATGGAGCGTTTTGATGACAAGTGTTATGGAACATTGTGATCACAAGGGTTTGGAGCATTGTGATGACAGAGGTCATGGAGCATTTTGATTTCATTGTGATGACAATAGCGTGAAGCATTATGATGATGGGCATGGTGCATTGTGATGACAGGGTTCATGGAGCATTGAGATGAATAGGGGCATGGAGTATTGTGATTACATGGGTGTTGGAGCATTGTGACGACAAGGGCATGGAGCATTGTGTTGAGAAGGCCATGGAGCATTCTGATGTCATGCATCATGGAGCTTTGTGATGACAAAGAAATGGATCATTGTGATTAGAGGGGTCTTGGAGCATTGTGATGACAAGGGTCATGGAGGCTTGTGATGACAAGGCCATGGAACCTTGTGATGGTAAGTGTCATGGAGCATTATTATGACAGGTGTAATGGAGCATTGTGATGACAAGGACGTGGAGCATTGTGATGACATGGGCATGGTGTATTGTGATGACAGGCATCATGGAGCGTTTTGATGACAAGTGTTATGGAACATTGTGATCACAAAGGTTTGGAGCATTGTGATGAGAGGGGTCATGGAGCTTTGTGATGACAAAGGTCATGGAGCATTTTGATGACAAGGTTGTGGTGCATTGTGATGAGAAGGGCATGGAGCATTGTGATGACAAGGCCATGGAGCATTTTGATGACAAAGGAATGGAGCATTGTAATGACAAGTGTCATGGAGCACTGTGATGACAAGCGTCACGGAGCATTGTGATTACGGGGTCATGGAGCATTGGGATGACAAGAGCATGGATCATTGTGATTACAAGGGCATGGAGCATTTTGATGACAAGAGTCCCGGATCATTGTGTTGTTGGGGGTCATGGAGGGTTGTGATGACTTTGGTCATGGAGCATTGTGATGACAGGTGTCATGGGGTATTGTGATGAGAATGTCATGGAACACTGGGCTGAAAATGTTCATGGAGTATTGTGATGACAGGAGTCATGGAGCATTGTGATGACAAGAGAAAGGAGCATTGTGATAACAAGGTCCTTGAGCATTGTGATGAGAAAACCATGGAGCGTTGTGATGACATTCTCATGGAGCATTCTAATGAAAATGGGCATGGAGCATTGTGATTACAGGGGTCGTGGAGCATTCTGATGACAAGGGAATGGTGCATTGTGATGAGAAGGCCATGGAGCATTCTGAAGACATGCATCATGGAGCTTTGTGATGACAAGGGCATGGAGCATTGTGATTTCATGTGTATGGAGCCTTGTGATGACAAGGCTGTGGAACATTGTGATGACTGCGATCATGGAGCATTGTTATGACAGGGGTAATGGAGCATTGTGATGACAAGGCCATGGGGCATTTGTCTGAAAAGTTTCATGGATTATTGTGATGAGAGTGGGCCTGAAGCATTGTGATGACAAGGGCCTGGAACACTGTGGTACAGGGTTCATGGGGGACTGTAATGACAAGGGCATGGAGCATTGTTATGAGAAGGGCATCGAGCAATTTGATGACAAGCGTCATGGACATTTGTGATGACAAGGGCATGGAGCAATGTGATGAGAAGGTTCCTGGAGCATTGTGATGACAATGACATGGATCATTGTGATGCCAAGGGTCATTGAGCTTTGTGATGACAAAAGTTATGGAGCATTTTGATGACATGTGTTATGGAGCATGGTGAGGTCAGGGGTCATGTAGCACTGTGATGATAAGGGCATGTAGTATTGTGATGACAGGGGTCATGGAACATTGTGATGAGAAGGGTGAGGGACTATTGTGATGAGTAGTTATGGAACATTGTGATATCAGTGGTGACAGAGCATTTTGATGAGAAGTGCATGGAGCATTGTGATGACAAGCTGGTGGAGCATTGTGTTGACAAGCACATGGAGCATTGTGATGACAAGTGTCTTTGCGTATTGTGCTGAGAAAGACATGGAGCATTGTGATGACAAGGGTCATGGAGAATTGTGATGCAAAGTTCATGGAGCATTGTGGTGACAGAGGTCATAGAGCCTTGTGATGATGAGGACATTGACCATTGTGATGACAAAGATCATGAAGTATTGTGATGAATGGAGTCACGGAGCATTGTGATGACAGCGGTCATGGAGCATTGGGATGTCAAGGGCATGGAGCATTGTGATGACAGGGGCATGGAGCATTTTGATGGTAAATCCCTGAAGCATTGTGATGAGAAGACCTTGGGTAATTGTGATGACGAGCATCATGGAGCACTGTACTGACAAGTGGCATGGAGCACTGTGATGACAGGTGTCAGGGAACATTGTGATGACAGAGGTCATGGATCATTGTGATGACAAGGGCATGGAGCATTGTGATGACAAGGACTTGGAGCATTGTGATGACAAGAGTCATGGAGCATTGTGATGACAATGGCATGGAGCATTGTGATGAAAACATCATGGATTATTGTTAAGACAGTTGTCAGGGAGCATTGTGATGACATATTTCGTGTTCCATTGTGATGTCAATGACATGGAGCATTTTGATGCCAAGTGTCATGGAGGATTGTGATGACAAAGGTAAAGGAACATTGTGATGACAAGATCATGGATCATTGTGATGACAAGGGCCATAGAGAATTTTAATGACCAGGTCTTGAAACATTGTGATGACAAGTGCATGGAGCTTGCTATGACAGGTGTCCTGGAGCATTGTGATGACAAGTGCATGCAGAATTGTGATGACAAGAGCATATCACATTGTGAGGAGAAGTGTCAAGGAGCATTGTGATGACAAGGATGTGGAGAATTGTGATGACAAGGGTCATGGAGCATTGAGATGACCAGGGCAGGGAGCATTGTGATGGTAAAACCCTGAAGCATTGTGATGAGAAGACCTTGGTTAATTGTGATGACGAGCATCATGGAGCACTGTACTGACAAAGGGCATGGAGCATTGTGATGACAGTTGTCAGGGAACATTGTGATGACAGAGGTCATGGAGCATTGTGATGACAAGGGCCTGGAGCATTGTGATGACAAGGGCCTGGAGCATTGTGATGACAAGTGTCATGGAGCATTGTGATGACATTGGCATGGAGCACTGTCATGACGAGGGACATTGAGAATTTTTATAACAATGTCATGAAGCATTGTGATGACAAGCAAATGGAGCTTGCTATGACATGGGTCAGGGAGCATTGTGATGACAATTGCATGGAGAATTGTGATGACATTGGCATGGAGCACTGTCATGACAAGGGACATTGAGAATTTTTATAATAATGTCATGAAGCATTGTGATGACAAGCAAATGGAGCTTGCTATGACATGGGTCAGGGAGCATTGTGATGACAATTGCATGGAGAATTGTGATGACAAGAGCATGTAACTTTGTGATGAGAAGTGTCAGGGAGCATTGTGATGACAAAGAGGTGGAGAATTGTGATGACAAGGTACATGGAGCATTGTGATGACCAGGACATGGAGCAATGTGATGGCAAGACGGTGGAGCATTGTGATGAGATGGCCATGGATAATTGTGATGACGAGCATCATGGAGCATTATGATGACAAGAGCCATGGAGCATTCTGACATAAGATATCACTTATGAAGGAAATGTAAACATGGCTACACATGAACTGAATTAGGAAAGAGAACAGAGTCTCACATTTAGAAATCAATCATATGCATGCTTAAGGGGAAAGGAGAGGTGGGGAGATGCACAAAACCAGATTTTGATATTAGCGCAGGTACCGTTGCATAATCCAAATACAGAATAGACAAGAGCTACTCCTTCCTCAGTGAACGGGAATCAACAGACCTATTCCCGCAGAGGAATATATCTGACTAGTAAGAATCTTAATACCTATGTATTGATATGTAACCGTAAGGGAATCAAGTGTGCCTAGACCGGCATAAACACGTCAGTGAAAATCAGCTCAACCTCATTATATAAATGATTTTCAAAAACAAAACAAAAAAACTGGGAAATTCTGTACAATTCATTCAGGGGCTCTGATGAAACCAGGAATGACCCTATCTACAATGACAGCTGGATGAGACATAAGGCTGGACACTTTTGACTGAGAGGATTGATGAGATTGAACGAGAAAATGCAGACTGTTTAAAGCAATAATGCATTCCAACAATTCCATGGGTCCCAACTCGCCAGGTAAAAGGGAATATCACTACAGTTATAACATGTACAGGAAACCTAGAGAATGGACACACTGTGAATACGAAATGTTTCTAAATCTCAACTAATAATACCTCTCCTGGTGCTCCGGTTTGACTTTCCAACTGCTTTACTATCAATCTCCAAACTTGGAGAGACAGCCCCTTTAACCTCCTGGTTCGCACAGGTTGCCAATTTGGCAGAGGATGAAAGGGAAGAGGGAGAATCAATGAGAGAGTAGCTGTTAGGCATTTGGACGGGCACATGTCACTCTAATTTCCCGGCAGGAAGAAGAATTAACCCAAGTCTCAGCCACCCGCCGGGAACCAGTATAGGTCCTGAACCAAAATTTTGGACCTGCGGTCAGCTCACAAAAACGAGTTGAAAAATGGAGCTCAGGGGCACAGCAATTCACAAACTGGCAGAGTAACAACGCACAACAATCATCCAAAAATCGGTTGAGGGAAGGCAACCGGGTGGACGTGAAAGGGAACCAGAATAGCATGAATCAGATTTCAAGAGGTACATTGGAATTGCCTTTAAAGCACAGGAAGAGGGGCACGACTTCGACAATGATGCAATGGGCCAAAAAGGCGGTATGCGTTTTCTCCTGAATATATTCAGGAGAAAACGCATACCCCCTTTTTGGCCGAGCAAGCAAGCGGGCAATGCAAATCTGCACTACAAAGCAGTATCACTTCCCACCAGAAAAAAGAGACATCCACAAAATGTGTAAAACCTAGAAAGGCAACACAGGCCCTTTAGAACTGGGAGCATAGTTATGCTGATGGGCGGGATGTAAATTGCCAACTGCCTCTCTGAAGGAGTGCATTGTGTTCCCTAAAACAAGAAACCAACAGAGCTACAGAGCAAAGTGCACATCCAGTCTAGGGAATATACCTTGGGAAAACTGAAAATCAATAAGACAGAGCCACCCCAAATTTAGGGCTGCACTGCTTACAAGAACCACAACTTGGGTACACCTAAAATATCCCTGGAAAGACAAAAATGGTTGAAGAAATTGGGTTATTACATACGATGGAATATCCCTCAGCCATGAAATCAATGTCATAAGGCCAGTAGCAGCAAAAGGAGTGGATTCATGTACGATGATTCTAAGTGAAATAAGTCACAGAGAAATAGAAACTTATCATAAGATATCACTTATGAAGGTCCTGTAAACATGGCTACACATGAACTGAGTTAGGAAAGAGAACACAGTCTCACATTTAGAAAATATTCTTATGCCCACTTAAGGGGGAAGGAGAGGTGGGGTGATGCATAAAACCAGAGTTTGATATTAGTACAGGTACCGTTCCAAAAACCAACTACGGAAGAGACAAGCCCTACACCTTCCTCAGTGAAAGGGTCTCAAAACCCCATATTTCCCACAGAGGAATATATATGACTAGTAAGAATCTTAAAACCTATGTATTGATATGTCTCCATCAGGGAATAAAGTGTGTCTACACTAGCAGAATCATGGCAGTGAGAATCAGCTCAAACAGAGAAATTCTTTACAATTCCTTCAGGGGCTCTGATGAAACCTGGAATGACCCTATCTACAACGACAGCTGGATGTGGCATAAGGCAGGACACTTGGGACTGAGAGGATTGGTGAGATTCGGTGAGCTAATGCAGACCATTTAAAGCAATAATGTGTGGCACACATTCCAAGTGTTCCAACTCACCAGGTTGAAGGGAATAGTACTACAGGTATAACATGTACGGGAAACCTAGAGAATGGACACACTGTCAATACAAAAGGTTTTTAAAACTCAACTAATAGTCTATCTCTTGGTGCTACGGTTTGAATTTCCAACTGCTTTACTATCAATCTCCCAACTTGGAGAGACAGACCCTTTAACCTCCTGGTTCTCACATGTTGCCAATTGGCAGAGGATGAAAGGTAAGATGGAGAACCAATGAGAGAGTAGCTGTTAGACATTTGGACGGGCACATGTCACTCTAATTTCCAGGCAGGAAGAAGAATTAATCAAAGTCTCAGCCACCCGCCGGGAACAAGTAGAGGTCCTGAAACACAATTTTGGACTTGCGGTCAGCTCACAAAAATCGAGATGAAAAATGGAGCTCAGGGGCACAGCAATTCACAAACGGGCAGAGTAATAAAGGAAAACTATCGTCCAAAAATCTGTTGAGAGAAGGTAAGGAGGAGGACTTGAAAGCGAGCCAGAATAGCAGGAACCAGATTTCAAGAGGTACATTGGAATCGCCTTTAAAGCACAGGAAGAGGGGAACAACTTCGACAATGATGCACATGGCCAAACAGGGCGTATGCGTTTTCTCCTGAATATATTCAGGAGAAAACACATAATCCCTTTTTGGCCAAGCAAGCAAGCGGTCAATGCAAATCTGCACTATAAAGCAGTATCACTTCCCAACAGACAAAAGGGACATCCACAAAATATGTAAAAACAAGAAAGGAAAGACAGGCCCTGGAGAAGAGGGAGCCTAGTTATGCTGATGGGCGGAATGTAAATTGCCAACTGCCTCTCCGGAGGAGTGCATTGTGTTCCCTAAAACAAGTAAACAACAGAGCTACAGAGACACGGGCACTTCCAGTCTAGGGAATATACCTTGGGAAAACTGAAAATCAGTAAGACAGAGCCGCCTCAAAATTTAGGGCTGCACTGATTACAAGAACTTCAACTTGGGTACACCTGAAATATCCCAGGAAAGACAAAAATGTTTCAAGAAATTGTGGTACTTACGTACGTTGGAATATCCCTCAGCCATGAAATCAAAGTCATAAGTCCAGTAGCAGCAAAATGAGTGGATTCAGGTACGATGATTTTAAGTGAAATAAGTCACAGAGAAAAAGAAACTTATAAGATATCACTTATGAAGGTCCTGTAAACATGGCTACACATTAACTGAGTTAGGAAAGACAACAGAGTCTCACATTTAGAAAACACTCTTATGCCTGCTTAAGGGGGAAGGAGAGGTGGCGTGATGCATAAAACCAGAGTTTGATATTAGTACAGGTACCGTTCCAAAAACCAACTATGGAAGAGTCAATCCCTACACCTTCCTCAGTGAAAAGTACAGAAACCACCATATTTCCCACAGAGGAATATATCTGACTAGTAAGAATATTAAAACCTATGTATTGATATGTCTCCATCAGGGAATCAAGTGGGTCTAGACTAGCAGAAACATGGCAGTGAGAATCAGCTCAAACCCACTATAAAAAGGAATTTCAAAAAGAAAACAAAAAACCTGGGAAATTTTATACTATTCATTCAAGGGCTCTGATGAAACCTGGAATGACCCTATCTACAATGACAGCTGGATGTGGCATAAGGCAGCACACTTGGGACTGAGAGGATTTTTGAGATTCGGTGAGCAAATGCAGACCATTTAAAGCAATAATGCGTGGGAAATATTCCAAGGGTCCCACCTCTCCAGGTCGAAGGGCATATTACTGCAGCTATAACATGTACGGGAAACCTAGAGAATAGACACACAGTGAACACAAAAGGTTTTTAAAACTCAACTAATAGTCCCTCTCATGGTGCTCCGGTTTGAATTTCCAACTGCTTTACTATCAATCTCCCAACTTGGAGAGACAGCCCCTGTAACCTCCTGGTTCTCACATGTTGCCAATTGGCAGAGGATGAAAGGTAAGAGGGAGAACAAATGAGAGAGTAGCTGAGAGACATTTGGACGGGCATATGTCACTCTAATTTCCCGGCAGGAAGAAGAATTAATCAAAGCCTCAGCCACCCACCGGGAACAAGTAGAGGTCCTGAACCACAATTTTGGACTTGCGGTCAGCTCACAAAAAACGATTTGATAAATGGAGCTCAAGGGCACAGCAATTCACAAACAGGCAGAGTAATAAAGGAAAACTATCGTCCAAAAATCTGTTGAGGTAAGGCAACGAGGCAGACTTGAATGCGAGACAGAATAGCAGGAAACAGATTTCAAGAGGTACATTGGAATCGCCTTTAAAGCACAGGAAGAGGGGCACAACTTCGACAATGATGCACTTGGCCAAACAGGGCATATGCGTTTTCTCCTGAATATATTCAGGAGAAAACGCATAAGCCCTGTTTGGCCAAGCAAGCAAGCGGGCAATGCAAATCTGCACTACAATGCAGTATCACTTCCCAACAGACAAAAGGGACATCCGCAAAATATGTAAAAACCAGAAAGGCAAGAGAGGCCCTGGAGAAGAGGGAGCCTAGTTATGCTGATGGGTGGAATGTAAATTGCCAACTGGCTCTCTGGAGGATTGCATTGTGTTCCCTAAAAAAGGGAACAACACAGGTACAGACACGGGCACTTCCAGTCTAGGGAATATACCTTGGGAAAACTGAAAATCAATAAGACAGAGCCACCTCAAAATTTAGGGCTGCCCTGCTTACAAGAACCTCAACTTGGGTACACCTGAAATATTCCAGGAAAGACAAAAATGGTTCAAGAAATTGTGGTACTTACGTACAATGGAATATCCCTCAGCCATGAAATTAAAGTCATAAGGCCAGTAGCAGCAAAATGAGTGGATTCAGGTACGATGATTCTAAGTGAAATAAGTCACAGAGAAAAAGAAACTTATCATAAGATATCACTTATGAAGGTCCTGTAAACATGGCTACACATGAACTGAGTTAGGAAAGACAACAGAGTCTCACATTTAGAAAACACTCTTATGCCTGCTTAAGGGTGAAGGAGAGGTGGGGTGATGCATAAAACCAGAGTTTGATATTAGTACAGGTACCGTTCCAAAAACCAACTACGGGAGAGTCAATCCCTACACCTTCCTCAGTGAAAAGGACGCAAAACCCCATATTTCGCGCAGAGGAATATATTTGACTAGTAAGAATTTTAAAACCTATGTATTGATATGTCTCCATCAGGGAATCAAGTGTCTCTAGACTAGCAGAAACATTGCAGTGAGAATCAGCTCATACCCACTATAAAAAGGAATTTAAAAAACAAAACAAAAAAATAGGGAAATTCTTTACAATTCCTGCAGGGGCTCTGATGAAATCTATGATGAACTTATCTACAATGACAGCTGGATGTGGCATAAATCTGGACACTTGGGACTGAGAGGATTGGTGAGATTCGGTGAGCAAATGCAGACCATTTAAAGCAATAATGCGTGGCACACATTCCAATTGTCCCAACTCTCCACGTTGAAGGGAATACTACTACAGCTATAACATGTACGGGAAACCTAGAGAATGGACACACTGTGAATACAAAAGGTTTTTACAACTCAACTAATAGTCCCTCTCCTGGTGCTCCGGTTTGAATTTCCAACTGCTTTACTATCAATCTCCCAACTTGGAGAGACAGCCCCTTTAACCTCCTGGTTCTCACATGTTGCCAATTGGCAGAGGATGAAAGGTAAGATGGAGAACCTATGAGAGAGTAGCTGTTAGACATTTGGACGGGCACATGTCACCCTAATTTCCCGGCAGGAATAAGAATTATTCAAAGTCTCAACCATCCGCTGGATACCAGTATAGGTTCTGAACCAAAATTTTGGACTTGCGGTCAGCTCACAAAAAACGAGTTGAAAAATGGAGCTCAGGGGCACAGCAATTCACAAACGGGCAGAGTAATAAAGGAAAACTATCATCCAAAAATCTGTTCAGGGAAGGCAACGAGGCAGACTTTAAAGTGAGCCAGAATAGCAGGAAACAGATTTCAAGAGGTACATTGGAATCGCCTTTAAAGCGCAGGAAGAGGGGCACAACTTCGACAATGATGCACTTGGCCAAACAGGACGTATGCGTTTTTTCCTGAATATATTCAGGAGCAAACGCATAAGCCCTTTTTGGCCAAGCAAGCAAGCGGGCAATGCAAATCTGCACTACAAAGCAGTATCACTTCCCACCAGACACAAGGGACATCTGCAAAATATGTAAAAACCAGAAAGGCAAGACAGGCCCTGGAGAAGAGGGAGCCTAGTTATGCTGATGGACAGAATGTAAATTGCCAACTGCCTCTCTGGAGGAGTGCATTGTGTTCCCTAAAACAAGTAAACAACAGAGCTACAGAGCCAAGGGCACTTCCAGTGTAGGGAATATACCTTGGGAAAACTGAAAATCAATAAGACAGAGCCACCCCAAAATTTAGGGCTGCACTGCTTACAAGAAACTCAACTTGGGTACACCTGAAATACTCCAGGAAAGACTAAAATGGTTCAAGAAATTGTGGTATTTACGTATGATGGAATATCCCTCAGCCATGAAATCAATGTCATAAGGCCAGTAGCAGCAAAATGAGTGGATTCAGGTACGATGATTCTAAGTGGAATTAGTCACAGAGAAAAAGAAACTTATCATAAGATATCACTTATGAAGGTCCTGTAAACATGGCTACACATGAAGTGAGTTAGGAAAGAGAACAGACTCTCACATTGAGAAAAAACTCTTATGCCTGCTTAAGGGGGAAGGAGAGGTGGGGTGATGCATAAAACCAGAGTTTGATATTAGTACATGTACCGTTCCAAAAACCAACTACGGAGTAGAAAAGACCTACAACTTCCTAAGGGATAGGGACTCAAAACCCCATACTTCCCGCAGAGGAAAATATCTGACTAGTAAAAATCTTAAAACCTATGTATTGATATGTCTCCGTAAGGGAATCAAGTGTGTCTAGACTCGCATAAACATGGCAGTGAGAATCAGCTCAAACCCATTCTAAAAAGGAATTTCACAAACAAAACAAAAAATTAGGGAAATCCTTTACAATTCCTTCAGGGTCTCTGATGAAACCCGAAATAACCTTATCTACAACGACAGCTGGATGTGGCATAAGGCTGGACACTTGGGACCGAGAGGATTGGTGAGATTCGGTGAGCAAATGCAGACCATTTAAAGCAATAATGCCTGGCACACATTCCAAGGGTCCCAACTCTCCAGGTTGAAGGGAATATTACTACAGCTATAACATGTACGGAAAACATAGAGAAAGGACACACTGTGAATACGAAAGGTTTCTAAAACTCAACTAATAGTCCCTCTCCTGGTGCTCCGGTTTGACTTTCCAACTGCTTTACTATCAATCTCCCAACATGGAGAGACAGCCCCTTTAACCTCCTGGTTCGCACAGGTTGCCAATTTGGCAGAGGATTAAAGGGAAGAGGGAGAATCAATGAGAGAGTAGCTGTTAGGCATTTGGACGGGCACATGTCACTCTAATTTCCCGGCAGGAAGAAGAATTAACCCAAGTCTCAGCCACCCGCCGGGAACCAGTATAGGTCCTGAGCCAAAATTTTGGACTTGCGGTCAGCTCACAAAAAACGAGTTGAAAAATGTAGCTCAGGGGCACAGCAAATCACAAACGGGCAGAGTAATAAAGGAAAACTATAGTCCAAAATTCGGTTGAGGGAAGGCAATGAGGCAGACTTGAAAGCGAGCCAGAATAGCAGGAAACAGATTTCAAGAGGTACATTGGAATCGCCTTTAAAGCACAGGAAGAGGGGCACAACTTCGAAAATGATGCACTTCGCCAAACAGGGTGTATGCATTTTCTGCTGAATATATTCAGGAGAAAACGCATAAGCCCTTTTTGGCCAAGCAAGCAAGCGGGCTATGCAAATCTGCACTACAAATCAGTATCACTTCCCACCAGACAAAAGGGACATCCGCAAAATATGTAAAAACCAGAAAGGCAAGACAGGCCCTGGAGAAGAGGGAGCCTAATTATGCTGATGGGCGGAATATAAATTGCCAACTGCCTCTCTGGAGGAGTGCATTGTGTTCCCTAAAACAAGTAAACAACAGAGCTACAGAGACACGGGCACTTCCAGTGTAGGGAATATACCTTTGGAACACTGAAAATCAATAAGACAGAGCCACCTCAAAATTTAGGGCTGCACTGCTTACAAGAACCTCAACTTGGGTACACCTGAAATATTCCAGGAAAGACAAAAATGGTTCAAGAAATTGTGGTACATACGTACGATGGAATATCCCTCAGCCATGAAATCAAAGTCATAAGGCCAGTAGCAGCAAAATGAGTGGATTCAGGTACGATGATTCTAAGTGAAATAAGTCAGAGAGAAAAAGAAACTTTTCATAAGAAATCACTTATGAAGGTCCTGTAAACATGGCTACACATGAACTGAGTTAGGAAAGACAACAGAGTCTCACATTTAGAAAACACTCTTATGCCTGCTTAAGGGGGAAGGAGAGGTGGCGTGATGCATAAAACCAGAGTTTGATATTAGTACAGGTACCGTTCCAAAAACCAACTACGGAAGAGTCAATCCCTGCACCTTCCTCAGTGAAAAGGACGCAAAACCCCATATTTCCCGCAGAGGAATATATTTGACTAGTAAGAATCTTAAAACCTATGTATTGATATGTCTCCATCAGGGAATCAAGTGTGCCTAGACTAGCAGAAACATGGCAGTGAGAATCAGCTCAAACCCACTATAAAAAGGAATTTAAAAAACAAAACAAAAAATAGGGAAATTCTTTACAATTCCTGCAGGGGTTCTGATGAAATCTATAATGACCCTATCTACAATGACAGCTGGATGTGGCATAAGTCTGGACACTTGGGACTGAGAGGATTGGTGAGATTCGGTGAGCAAATGCAGACCATTTAAAGCAATAATGCGTGGCACACATTCCAATTGTCCCAACTCTCCAGGTTGAAGGGAATACTACTACAGCTATAACATGTACGGGAAACCTAGATAATGGACACACTGTGAATACAAAAGGTTTTTACAACTCAACTAATAGTCCCCCTCCTGGTGCTCCGGTTTGAATTTCCAACTGCTTTACTATCAATCTCCCAACTTGGAGAGACAGCCCCTTTAACCTCCTGGTTCTCACATGTTGCCAATTGGCAGAGGATGAAAGGTAAGATGGAGAACCAATGAGAGAGTAGCTGTTAGACATTTGGACGGGCACATGACACTCTAATTTCCCGGCAGGAATAAGAATTATTCAAAGTCTCAGACATCCGCCGGGAACCAGTACAGGTCCTGAACCAAAATTTTGGACTTGCGGTCAGCTCACAAAAAACGAGTTGAAAAATGGAGCTCAGGGGCACAGCAATTCACAAACGGGCAGAGTAATAAAGGAAAACTATCATCCAAAATCTGTTCAGGGAAGGCAACGAGGCGGACTTGAAAGCGAGCCAGAATAGCAGGAAACAGATTTCAAGAGGTACATTGGAATCGCCTTTAAAGCGCAGGAAGAGGGGCACAACTTCGACAATGATGCACTTGGCCAAACAGGACGTATGCGTTTTCTCTTGAATATATTCAGGAGAAAACGCATAAGCCCTTTTTGGCCAAGCAAGCAAGCGGGCAATGCAAATCTGCACTACAAAGCAGTATCACTTCCCACCAGACACAAGGGACATCTGCAAAATATGTAAAAACCAGAAAGGCAAGACAGGCCCTGGAGAAGAGGGAGCCTAATTATGCTGATGGGCGGAATGTTAATTGCCAACTGCCTCTCTGGAGGAGTGCATTGTGTTCCCTAAAACAAGTAAACAACAGAGCTACAGAGCCAAGGGCACTTCCAGTGTAGGGAATATACCTTAGGAAAACTGAAAGTCAATAAGACAGAGCCACCCCAAAATTTAGGGCTGCACTGCTTACAAGAACCTCAACTTGGGTACACCTGAAATATCCCAGGAAAGACTAAAATGGTTCAAGAAATTGTGGTATTTACGTATGATGGAATATCCCTCAGCCATGAAATCAATGTCTTAAGGCCAGTAGCAGCAAAATGAGTGGATTCAAGTACGATGATTCTAAGTGAAATGAGTCACAGAGAAAAAGAAACTTATCATAAGATATCACTTATGAAGGTCCTGTAAACATGGGTACACATGAACTGAGTTAGGAAAGACAACAGAGTCTCACATTTAGAAAACACTCTTATGCCTGCTTAAGGGGGAAGGAGAGGTAGCGTGATGCATAAAACCAGAGTTTGATATTAGTACAGGTACCGTTCCAAAAACCAACTACGGAAGAGTCAATCCCTACACCTTCCTCAGTGAAAAGTACGCAAAACCCCATATTTCCCACAGAGGAATATATCTGACTAGTAAGAATCTTAAAACCTATGTATTGATACGTCTCCATCAGGGAATCAAGTGTGTCTAGACTGGCAGAAACATGGCAGTGAGAATCAGCTCAATCCCAGTATAAAAAGGAATTTCAAAAACAAAACAAAAAAATAGGGAAATTCTATACAATTCCTTTAGGGGCTCTGATGAAATCTATAATGACCCTATCTACAATGACAGCTGGATATGGCATAAGGCAGGACACTTGTGACTGACAGGATTGGTGAGATTTGGTGAGCAAATGCAGACCATTTAAAGCAATAATGCGTGGCCCACATTCCAATGGTGCCAACTCTCCTTGTTGAAGGGAATACTAATACAGCTATAACATGTATGGG
The DNA here is from genome assembly GCF_949752795.1 of Hyperoodon ampullatus. NCBI lineage: Eukaryota > Metazoa > Chordata > Mammalia > Artiodactyla > Ziphiidae > Hyperoodon > Hyperoodon ampullatus. The sequence goes on along the minus strand of NW_027640499.1, from coordinate 661,202 downwards.
AAACCTAGAGAATGGACACACTGTGAATACAAAAGGTTTTTAAAACTCAACTAATAGTCCCTCTCCTGGTGTTCCGGTTTGAATTTCCAACTGCTTTACTATCAATCTCCCAACTTGGAGAGACAGCCCCTTTAACCTCCTGGTTCTCACATGTTGCCAATTTGCAGAGGATGAAATGTAAGATGGAGAACCAATGAGAGAGTAGCTGAGAGACATTTGGATGGGCACATGTCACTCTAATTTCCCGGCAGGAATAAGAATTATTCAAAATCTCAGCCATCCGCCGGGAACCAGTATAGGTCCTGAACCAAAATTTTGGACTTGCGGTCAGCTCACAAATAACGAGTTGAAAAATGGAGCTCAGAGGCACAGCAATTCACAAACGGGCGAGTAATAAAGGAAAACAATCATCTAAAAATCTGTTCAGGGAAGGCAACGAGGCGGACTTGAAAGCGAGCCAGAATAGCAGGAAACAGATTTCAAGAGGTACATTGGAATCGCCTTTAAAGCGCAGGAAGAGGGGCACAACTTCGACAATGATGCACTTGACCAAACAGGATGTATGCATTTTCTCCTGAATATATTCAGGAGAAAACGCATAAGCCCTTTTTGGCCAAGCAAGCAAGCGGGCAAGGCAAATCTTCACTACAAAGAAGTATCACTTCCCACCAGACAAAAGGGACATCTGCAAAATATGTAAAAAACAGAAAGGCAAGACAGGCCCTGGAGGAGAGGGAGCCTAGTTATGCTAATGGGCGGAATGTAAATTGCCAAGTGCCTCTCTGGAGGAGTGCATTGTGTTCCCTAAAACAAGTAAACAACAGAGCTACAGAGCCAAGGGCACTTCCAGTCTAGGGAATATACCTTGGGAAAACTGAATGTCAATAAGACAGAGCCACCCCAAAATTTAGGGCTGCACTGCTTACAAGAACCTCAACTTGGGTACACCTGAAATATCCCAGGAAAGACTAAAATGGTTCAAGAAATTGTGGTATTTACGTATGATGGAATATCCCTCAGCCATGAAATCAATGTCATAAGGCCAGTAGCAGCAAAATGAGTGGATTCAGGTACGATGATTCTAAGTGAAATAAGTCACAGAGAAAAAGAAACTTATCATAAGTTATCACTTATGAAGGTCCTGTAAACATGGCTACACATGAAGTGAGTTAGGAAAGAGAACAGACTCTCACATTGAGAAAAAACTCTTATGCCTGCTTAAGGGGGAAGGAGAGGTGGGGTGATGCATAAAACCAGAGTTTGATATTAGTACATGTACCGTTCCAACAACCAACTACGGAGTAGAAAAGACCTACAACTTCCTAAGGGATAGGGACTCAAAACCCCATACTTCCCGCAGAGGAAAATATCTGACTAGTAAAAATCTTAAAACCTATGTATTGATATGTCTCCATAAGGGAATCAAGTGTGTCTAGACTCGCATAAACATGGCAGTGAGAATCAGCTCAAACCCATTCTAAAAAGGAATTTCACAAACAAAACAAAAAATCAGGGAAATCCTTTACAATTCCTTCATGGTCTCTGATGAAACCCGGAATGACATTATCTACAATGACAGCTGGATGTGGCATAAGGATGGACACTTGGGACTGAGAGGATTGGTGAGATTCGGTGAGCAAATGCAGACCATTTAAAGCAATAATGCGTGGCACACATTCCAAGGGTCCCAAATCTCCAGGTTGAAGGGAATATTACTACAGCTATAAGATGTACGGAAAACATAGAGAAAGGACACACTGTGAATACGAAATGTTTCTAAAACTCAAATAATAGTCCCTCTCCTGGTGCCCCGGTTTGACTTTCCAACTGATTTACTATCAATCTCCCAACATGGAGAGACATCCCCTTTAACCTCCTGGTTCGCACCGGTTGCCAATTTGGCAGAGGATGAAAGGGAAGAGGGAGAATCAATGAGAGAGTAGCTGTTAGGCATTTGGACGGGCACATGTCACTCTAATTTCCCGGCAGGAAGAAGAATTAACCCAAGTCTCAGCCACCCGCCGGGAACCAGTATAGGTCCTGAACCAAAATTTTGGACTTGCGGTCAGCTCACAAAAAACGAGTTGAAAAATGGAGCTCAGGGGCACAGCAATTCACAAATGGGCAGAGTAATAAAGGAAAACTATCGTCCAAAAATCTGTTGAGGGAAGGCAATGAGGCGGACTTGAAAGCGAGCCAGAATAGCAGGAAACAGATTTCAAGAGGTACATTGGAATCGCCTTTAAAGCACAGGAAGTGGGGCACAACTTCGTCAATGATGCAATGGGCCCAAAAAGCGTATGCGTTTTCTCCTGAATATATTCAGGAGAAAACGCATACGACCTTTTTGGCCGATCAAGCAATATGGCAATGCAAATCTGCACTACAAAGCAGTATCACTTCCAACCGGTCAAAAGGGACAACCGCAAAATGTGTAAAAACTAGAAATGCAAAACAGGCCCTGGAGAAAAGGGAGCCTAGTTATGCTGAAGGGCGGGCTGTAAATTGCCAACTGCCTATCTGGAGGAGTGCATTGTGTTCCCTAAAACAAGTAAACAACAGAGCTACAGAGCCAAGGGCACTTCCAATCTACGGAATATACATTGGGAAAACTGAAAGTCAATAAGACAGAGCCACCCCAAAATTTAGGGCTGCACTGCTTACAAGAACCTCAACTTAGGTACACCTGAAATATCCCAGGAAAGACAAAAATGGTTCAAGAAATTGTGGTACTTACGTACGATGGAATATCCCTCAGCCATGAAATCAAAGTCATAACGCCAGTAGCAGCAAAATGAGTGGATTCAGGTACGATGATTCTAAGTGAAATAAGTCACAAAGAAAAAGAAGCTTATCATAAGATATCACTTATGAAGGTCCTGTAAACATGGCTACACATGAACTGAGTTAGGAAAGACAACAGAGTCTCACATTTAGAAAACACTCTTATGCCTGCTTAAGGGGGAAGGAGAGGTGGCGTGATGCATAAAACCAGAGTTTGATATTAGTACAGGTACCGTTCCAAAAGCCATCTACGGAAGAGTCAATCCCTACACCTTCCTCAGTGAAAAGTACGCAAAACCCCATATTTCCTGCATAGGAATATATCTGACTAGTAAGAATCTTAAAACCTATCTATTGATATGTCTCCATCAGGGAATCAAGTGTGTCTAGACTGGCATAAACATGGCAGTGAGAATCAGCTCAAACCCACTATAAAAAGGAATTTCAAAAACAAAACAAAAAAATCAGGGAAATCCTTTACAATTCCTTCAGGGTATCTGATGAAACCCGGAATGACCCTATCTACAATGACAGTTGGATGTGGCATAAGGAGAGACACTTGGGACTGAGAGGATTGGTGATATTCGGTGAGCAAATGCAGACCATTTAAAGCAATAATGCGTGGCACACATTCCAAGGGTCCCAACTCTCCAGGTTGAAGTTGATATTATTACAGCTATAACATGTACGGGAAACCTAGAGAATGGACACACTGTGAATACGAAAGGCTTCTAAAACTCAACTAATAGTCCCTCTCCTGCTGCTCTGGTTTGACTTTCCAACTGCTTTACTATCAATCTCCCAACTTGGAGAGACAGCCCCTTTAACCTCCTGGTTCGCACAGGTTGCCAACTTGGCAGAGGATGAAAGGGAATAGGGAGAACCAATGAGACAGTAGCTGTTAGGCATTTGGATGGGCACATGTCACTCTAATTTCCCAGCAGGAAGAAGAATTAACCAAAGTATCAGCCAGCCGCCGGCAACCAGTATAGGTCCTGAACCACAATTTTGGACTTGCGGTCAGCTCACAAAAAACGAGTTGAAAAATGGAGATCAGGGGCACAACAACTCACAAACTGGCAGAGTAATAAAGGACAACTATCGTCCAAAAATCTGTTGAGGGAAGGAAAACAGGGGGACTTGAATTTCGGCCAGAAAGCAGGAACCAGATTTCAAGAGGTACATTGGAATCGCCTTTAAAGAACAGGAAGAGTGGCACAATTTCGACAATGATGCTCTTGGTTAAAAAGGGCATATGCGTTTTCTCCTGAATATATTCAGGAGAAAACGCATACGCCCATTTTGGCCAAGCAAGAAAGCGGGCAATGCAAATCTGCACTACAAAGAAGTATCAATGCCCACCGGTCAAAAGGGACATCCGCAAAATGTGTAAAATCCAGAAAGGCAAGACCGGCCCTGGAGATCAGGGAGCCTAGTTATGCTGATGGGCAGGATGTAAATTGCCAACTGCCTCTCGGGAGGAGTGCATTGTGTTCCCTAAAACAAGTAAACAACAGAGCTACAGAGCCAAGGGCACTTCCAGTCTAGGGAATATACCTTGGGAAAACTGAAAATCAATAAAACAGAGCCACCCCATAATATACGGATGCACTGCTTACAAGAACCTCATCTTGGGTACACCTTAAATATCCCAGGAAAGACAAAAATGGCTCAAGAAATGATGGTACTTACATACGATGGAATATCCCTCAGCCATGAAATCAATGTCATAAGGCCAGTAGCAGCAAAATGAGGGATACAGGTACGATGATTCTAAATGAAATCAGTCACAGAGAAAAAGAAACTTATCATAAGATATCACTTATGAAGGTCCTGTAAACATGGCCACACATGAACTGAGTTAGGAAAGAGAACAGTGCCTCACAATTAGAAAGCACTCTTATGCCTGCTTAAGGGTGAAGGAGAGGTGGGGTGATGCACAAAACCAGAGATTGATATTAGTACAGGTACCATTCCAAAAAAAATACGTAATAGACAAGACCTACACCTTCCTCAGTGAAAGAGACTCAAAACCCCATACTTCCCGCACAGGAATATATCTGACTAGTAAGAATCTTAAAACGTATGTATTGATATGTGTCCGTAAGTGAATCATGTGTGTCTAGACTGGCATAAACATGGCAGTGAGAATCAGCTCAAACCCAGTATAAAAAGGAATTTCAAAAATAAACAAAAAAACAAGGAAATTCTTTATAATTCCTTCATGCGCTCTGATGAAACCTGAAATGACCCTATCTAAAATGAAAGCTGGATGTGGCATAAGGCTGGACACTTGGGTCTGAGAGGATTGATGAGATTGGGTGACCAAATGCAGACCCTTTAAAGCAATAATGTGTTGCACCCATTCCATGGGTCCCAACTCTCCAGGTTGACGGGAATATTACTACAGCTATAACATGTACGGGAAACCTAGAGAATGGACACACTGTGAATACGAAAGGTTTCTAAAACTCAACTAATAGTCCCTCTCTTGGTGCTCTGCTTTGACTTTCCAAAAGCTTTACTACCAATCTCCCAACTTGGAGAGACAGCCCCTTTAACCTCCTGTTTCGCACAGGTTGCCAATTTTGCAGAGGATGAAAGGGAAGAGCGAGAACCAATGAGAGAGTAGGTGTTAGGCATTTGGACGGGCACAAGACACTCCAATTTCTCGTCAAGAAAAAGAATTAACCAAAGGCTCAGCCACTCGCGGGGAACCAGTATAGGTCCTGAACCAAAATTTTGGACTTGCGGTCAGCTCAAAAAAACTAGTAGAAAAATGGAGGTCTGGGGCACAGCAATTGACAATCTGGCAGAGAAATAAAGGATAACTATAGTCCAAAAATCTGTTGATGGAAGGCAGTGAGGCGGACTTGAAAGCAAGCCTGAAGAGCAGGAAACAGATTTCAAGAGGTACATTGGAATCGCCTGTAAAGCACAGGAAGAGGCGCACAACTTCAACAGTGATGCACTTGGCCAAAAAGGGTGTATGCGTTTTCTCCTGAATATATTCAGGAGAAAACACATACGCCCTTTTTGGCCAAGCAAGCAAGCGGCAATGCAAATCTGCACTATAAAAAAGTATCACTTCCCACCGGTCAAAGGGGACATCCGCAAAATGTATAAAAGCCAGAAAGGCAAGACAGGCCCTGGAGAACAGGGAACCTAGTTATGCTGATGGGCGGGATGTAAATTGCCAACTGCCTCTCTGGAGGTGTGCATTGTGTTCCCTAAAACAAGTAAACAACAGATCGACAGAGCCAAGTGCACATCGAGTCTAGGGAATATACCTTGCGAAAACTGAAAATCAATAAGACAGAGCCACCCCAAAACTTAGGGATGCACTGCTTACAAAAACCTCAACTTGTGTACACCTGAAATATCCCAGGAAAGACAAAAATGGTTGAATGAATTGTGTTATTACGTACGATGGAATATCCGTCAGCCGTGAAATCAATGTCATAAGGCCAGTAGCAGCAAAAGCAGTGGATTCAGGAACGATGATTCTAAGTGAAATAAGTCACAGAGAAATAGAAACTTATCATAAGATATCAGTTATGAAGGTCCTGTAAACATGGCTACACATGAACTGAGTTAGGAAAGAGAACAGGGTCTCACATTTAGAAAACACACTTATGCCTGCTTAAGGGGGAAGGAGAAGTGGGATGATGCATAAAACCAGAGTTTGATATTAGTACATGTACCGTTCCAAAATCCAACTACGACAGACACAAGGCCTACATCTTCCTCAGTGAAAGGGTCTCAAAACCGCATATTTCCCACAGAGGAATATATCTGACTAGTAAGAATCGTAAAACCTATGTATTGATATGTCTCCATCAGGGAAACAAGTGTGTCTACACTGGCAGAATCATGGCAGTGACAATCAGCTCAAACAGGGACATTCTTTACAATTCCTTCAGGGGCTCTGATGAAACCTGGAATGACCCTATCTACAAAGACAGCTGGATGTGACATAAGGCAGGACACTTGGGACTGAGAGGATTGGTGAGATTCGGTGAGCAAATACAGACCATTTAAGGCAATAATTCGGGGCACACATTCCACGGTTCCCAACTCTCCAGGTTGAAGGGAATATTACTACAGCTGTAACATGTATGGGAAACATACAGAATGGACACACTGTGAATATGAAAGGTTTGTAAAATTCAACTAATATTTCCTCTCCTGGTGCTCCGGTCTGATTTTCCAACTGCTTTACTATCAATCTCCCAAATTGGAGAGACAGCCCCTTTAACCTCCTGTTTCGCAAAGGTTGCCAATTTGGCAGAGGATGAAAGGGAAGAGGGAGAACCAATGAGAGAGAAGCTGTTAGGCATTTGGAGGGGCACATGTCACTCTAATTTCCCAGCAGGAAGAAGAATTAACCAAAGTCTCAGCCACCCACCAGGAACCAGTATAGGTACTGAACCAAAATTTTGGACTTGCGGTCAGCTCACAAAAAAACGAGTTGAAAAATGGATCTCAGGGGCACAGCAATTCACAAACTGGCAGAGTAATAAAGGACAACAATCGTCCAAAAATCTGTTGAGGGAAGGCCACCAGGCGGACTCGAATGTGAGGCAGAATAGCAGGAAACAGATTACAAGAGGTACATTGGGATCATCTTTAAAGCACAGGAAGAGGGGCACAACTTCGACAATGATGCACTTGGCCAAAAAGGGCGTATGCGTTTTCTCCTGAATATATTCAGGAGAAAATGCATACGCCGTTTTTGGCCAAGCAAGCAAGCGGGCAATGCCAATCTGCACTAAAAAGAAGTATCACTTCCCACCCGTCAAAAGGGACATCCACAAAATGTGTAAAAACCAGAAAGGCAAGACAGGCCATGGAGAAGAGGGAGCCTAGTTATGCTGATGGGTGGGATGTAAATTGCCAACTGCCTCTCTGGAGGAGTGCACTGTGTTCCCTAAAGCAAGTAAACAACAGAGCTACAGAGCCAAGGGCACTTCCAGTCTAGGGAATATACCTTGGGAAAACTTAAAATCAATAAGACACAGCCACTTCAAAATTTAGGGCTGCACTGCTTACAAGAACCTCAACTTGGGTACACCTGAAATATCCCAGGAAAGACAAAAATGGTTCAAGAAATTGTGGTACTTACGTACGATGGAATATCCCTCATCCATGAAATCAATGTCATAAGGCCAGTAGCAGCAAAATGAGTGGATTCAGGTACGGTGATTCTAAGTGAAATAAGTCACAGAGAAAAATAAACTTATCATAAGATATCACTTATGAAGGTCCTCTAAACATGGCTACACATGAACTGAGTTAGGAAAGACAACAGAGTCTCACATTTAGAAAACACTCTTATGCCTGCTTAAGGGGTAGGAGAGGTGGCGTGATGCATAAAACCAGAGTTTGACATTAGTACAGGTACCGTTACAAAAACCAACTATGGAAGAGACAATCCCTACACCTTCCTCAGTGAAAGGGACTCAAAACCCCATATTTCCCGCAGAGAAATATATCTGACTAGTAAGAATCTTAAAACCTATGTATTGATATGTCTCCATCAGGGAATCAAGTGTGTCTAGACTGGCAGAAACATTGGAGTGAGAATCAGCTCAAACCCAATATATAAATGAATTTCAAAAACAAAACAAAACAAAAAAAAACAGGGAAATTCTTTACAATTCTTTCAGAGGCTCTGATGAAATCTATAATGACCCTTTCTACAATGACAGCTGGATGTGGCATAAGTCTGGACACTTGGGGCTGAGGGGATTGGTGAGATTGGGTGAGCAAATGCAGACCAAATAAAGTAATAATGCGTGGCACACATTCCAATGGTCCCAACTCTCCAGGTGGAAGGGAATACTACTACAGCTATAACATGTACAGGAGACCTAGAGAATGGACACACTGTGAATACAAAAGGTTTTTAAATCTCAACTAATTGTCCCTCTCCTGGTGCTCCAGTTTGAATTTCCAACCACTTTACTATCAATCTCTCAACTTGGAGAGACAGCCCCTTTAATCTCCTGGTTCTCACATGTTACCAATTGGCATAGGATGAAAGGTAAGATGGAGAACCAATGAGAGAGTAGCTGTTAGGCATTTGGACGGGCACATGTCACTCTAATTTCCCAGCAGGGAGAAGAATTAATCAAAGTCTCAGCCACCCGCCGGGAGCCAGTATAGGTCCTGAACCAAAATTTTGGACTTGCGGTCAGCTCAATAAAACTAGCAGAAAAATGGAGGTCTGGGGCACAGCAATTCACAATCTGGCAGATTAATAAAGAAAACTATAGTCCAAAAATCTGTTGATGGAAGGCAATGAGGCGGACTTCAAAGTGAGCCTGAAGAGCAGGAAACAGATATCAAGAGGTACATTGGAATCGCCTGTAAAGCACAGGAACAGGGGCACAACTTCAACAGTGATGCACTTGGCCAATAGGGCGTATGCGTTTTCTCCTGAATATATTCAGGAGAAAACGCATACGCCCTTTTTGGCCAAGCAAGCAAGCGGCAATGCAAATCTGAACTACAAAGAAGTATCACTTACCACCGGTCAAAAGGGACAACCGCAAAATGTATAAAAACCAGAAAGCAAGACAGGCCCTGGAGAACAGGGAGCCTAGTTATGCTGATGGGTGGGATGTAAATTGCCAACTGCCTCTCTGGAGGAGTGCATTGTGTTCCCTAAAACAAGTAAACAACAGATCTACAGAGCCAAGTGCACATTCAGTCTAGGGAATATACCTTGCGAAAACTGAAAATCAATAAGACAGAGCCACCCCAAAATTTAGGGATGCACTGCTTACAAGAACCTCAACTTGGGTACACCTGAAATATCCCAGGAAAGACAAAAATGGCTCAAGAAATTGGGGTATTACGTACGATGGAATATCCCTCAGCCATGAAATCAATGTCATTAGGCCAGTAGCAGCAAAAGAGGTGGATTCAGGAACGATGATTGTAAGTGAAATAAGTCACAGAGAAATAGAAACTTATCATAAGATATCACTTATGAAGGTCCTGTAAACATGGCTACACATGAACTGAGTTAGGAAAGAGAACAGTGTCTCACATTTACAAAACACACTTATGCCTTCTTAAGGGGGAAGGAGAAGTGGGGTGATGCATAAAACCAGAGTTTGATATTAGTACATGTACCGTTCCAAAATCCAACTATGGAAGACACAAGCCCTACATCTTCCTCAGTGAAAGGGTCTCAAAACCGCATATTTCCCACAGAGGAATATACCTGACTAGTAAGAATTGTAAAACCTATGTATTGATATGTCTCCATCAGGGAAACAAGTGTGTCTACACTGGCAGAATCATGGCAGTGATAATCAGCTCAAACCCACTATAAAAAAGAATTTCAAAAACAAAACAAAAAAAAAACAGGGAAATTCCTTACAATTCCTTCAGAGGCTCTGATGAAATCTATAATGATCCTATCTACAATGACAGCTGGATGTGGCATAAGTCTCGACACTTGGGGCTGAGAGGATTGGTGAGATTGGGTGAGCAAATGCAGACCATTTAAAGCAATAATGCGTGGCACACATTCCAATGGTCCCAACTCTCCAGGTTGAAGGGAATACTACTACAGCTATAACATGTACGGGAAACCTAGAGAATGGACACACTGTGAATACAAAAGGTTTTTAAAACTCAACTAATTGTCCCTCTCCTGGTGCTCCGCTTTGAATTTCCAACTGCTTTACTATCAATCTCCCAACTTGCAGAGACAGCCCCTTTAATCTCCTGGTTCTCACATGTTGTCAATTGGCAGAGGATGAAAGGTATGATGGAGAACCTATGAGAGAGTGTATTGAGCATTGTGATGACAAAGGTAATGGAGTACTCTGAATAGAAGCCCAAGGATAACTGTGATGATGAGCATCATTGGGCGTTTTGATGACAAGTGTTATGGAACATTGTGATCACAAGTGTTTGGAGCATTGTGATGACAGAGGTCATGGAGCATATTGATTTCATTTTGATGACAATAGCATGAAGCATTATGATGATGGGCATGGTGCATTTTGATGACAGGGTTCATGGAGCATTGAGATGAAAAGGGGCATGGAGCATTGTGATTACATGTGTCTTGGACCATAGTGATGACAAGGGCATGGAGCATCTTGAATGAGAAGGCCATGGAGCATTCTGATGACATGCGTCATGGAGCTTTGTGATGACAAATATATGCAGAATTGTGATTACAGTGTTTGGAGCATTGTGATGACAACTGTCATGGAGTCTTGTGATGACAAGGCCGTGGAAACTTGTGAAGGCAGGTGTCATGAAGCATTGTTATGACAGGGGTAATGGAGCATTGTGATGACAAGGTCATGGAGCTTTGGTCTGAAATGTTTCATCGATTATTGTGATGATAGTGGGCATGGAGCATTGTGATGACAAGGGCACAGAACACTTTGATACATCGGTCATGGGGGATTTTAATGAAAAGGGCATGGAGCATTGTGATGAGAAGGGCATCGAGCATTGTGATGACAAGTGTCATGGAGCATTGTGGTGACAAGGGCATGGAGCAATGTGATGAGAGGCTTCATGGAGCATTGTGATGACAATGGCATGGAACATTGTGATGCCAAGTGTCATGGAGTTTTGTGATGACAAAGGTCAGGGAGCATTTTGATGACAAGGTCGTGGTGCGTTGTGATGAGAATGGCAGGGAGCATTGTGCTAAGAGGGTAATGGAGCAATTTGGTGAAAATGTCATGGAATATTTTGATGAGAGTAGATATGGAAAATTGTGATGTCAGGGGTCATGGAGCATTGTGCTGAAAATGGTAATGGAGCATTTTGATGACAGGGATTATGGAGCATTGTGATGTCATTGGTCATGGAACATTTTGATGATAAGTTCATGTAGAATAGTGATGATAGGGGTCATGGAACATTGTAATGACAGGAGTGATGGAGTATTGTGAAGACTAGTGATGGAACATTGTGATATCAGTGGTAAAAGAGCATTTTGATGAGAAGTGCATGGAGCATTGTGATGACAAGATTTATGGAGCATTGTGATGACAAGGATGTGGAGCATTGTGATGAGAAGCACATGGTGCATTGTGATGACCTGGGTCAAGGAGCATTGTGCTGAAAAGCACATGGAGCATTGTGATGACAAGTGTCATGGATCATTGTGCTGACAAAGGCATGGTGCATTGCGATGACAAGGGTCACAGAGCATTGTGATGAAAAGGACATGGATCATTGTGATGCAAAATTCATGGAGCCTTGTCATGACAGGGTTCAAGGAGCATACTGATGACAAGTGTCAGGGAGCATTGTGATGACAAGTGTATTGAGCATTGTGATGACAAAGGTCATGGAGTATTGTGAATAGAAGGCCATCGATAATTGTGATGATGAGTGTCATGGGGCGTTGTTATGACAAGTGTTATGGAACATTGTGATCACAAGGGTTTGGAGCATTGTGATGACAGAGGTCATCGAGCATTTTGATTTCATTTTGATGACAATAGCATGAAGCATTATGATGATGGGCATGGTGCATTGTGATGACACGGTTCATGGAGCACTGAGATGAAAAGGCGCATTGAGCATTGTGATTACAGAGGTCTAGGAGAATTGTGATGACAAGGGTATGGAGCATCGTGAATGAGAAGGCCATGGAGCATTCTGATGACATGCGTCATGGAGCTTTTTGATGACAAGGACATGGAGCATTGTGATGACAAGGGTTATGGAGCCTTGTGATGACAAGGCCGTGGAACATTGTAATGGCAGGTGTCATGGAGCATTGTTATAACAGGGGTAATGGAGCATTTTGATGACAAGGGCATGGAGCATTGGTCTGAAAAGCTTCATGGATTATTGTGATGAGACGGGGCATGGAGCATTGTGATGACAAGGGCACGGAACACTGTGATACATGGGTCATGGCAGATTGTAATGACAAGGGCATGGAGCATTGTGTTAAGAAGAGCATCGAGCATTGTGATGAAAAGCATCACGGAGCCTGTGATGACAAGGGCATGGAACAATGTGATGAGAGTGTTCATGGAGCATTTTGATGACAAGGGCATGGAGCATTGTGATGCCAAGGGTCATGTAGCTATATGATGACAAAGTCATGGAGCATTTTGATGACAAGCGCGTGGTGAACTATGTTTGAGAAGGGCAGGGATCATTGTGATGAAAGTGTCATGGAGCAATTTGATGAAAATTGTCATGGGACATTTTTATGACAGGGGTTATGGATATTGTGATGTCAGGGGTCATGGAGGATTATGATGAAAAGGATCATGGAGCATTTTGATGACAGGGGTCCTGGAACATTTTGATGACAGGGGTGAGGGAGTATTGTGATGACTAGTGATGGAACTTTATGATGTCAGTGCTGGGAGAGCATTTTGATGTGAAGTGCATGGAGCATTGTGATGACAAGGTTTATGGAGCACTGTGATGACAAGGTTGTGGAGCATTGTGCAGACAAGCGCATGGAGCATTGTGATGAATATTGTCATGGAGAATTGTGCTGACAAAGGCATGGAGCATTGTGATGACAAGGGACACAGAGCATTGTGATGAAAATTTCATGGAGAGTGTGGTGACAAAGATCACAGAGCCTTGTGTGACGAGGGCATGGACCACTGTGAGGACAAAGGTCATGAATCATTGTGATGACTGGAGTCACGGAGCATTGTGATGACAGGAGTCATGGAGCATTGTGATGACAAGGGCATGGAGCAATGTGATGACAGGGGCATGGAACATTGGTCTGACAAGTTTCATGGATTATGGTGATGACAGTGGGCATGGAGAATTGAGATGAAAAGGGCATGGAGCATTGTGGTGACAAAGGTCACAGAGCCTTGTGTGACGAGGGCATGGACCATTGTGAGGACAAAGGTCATGAAGCATTGTGATGACTGGAGTCACGGACCATTGTGATGAAAATTTCATGGAGCAATGTGGTGACATATTTCACAGAGCCTTTTGATGACGTGGACATGGACCATTGTGATGACAAGGTCCTTTAGCATTGTGATGAGAGGACCATGGAGCCTTGTGATGACAATTCTCATGGAGCATTCTGATGAAAAGGGGCATGGAGAATTGTGATTACAGGGGTATTGGATCCTTGTGATGAAAAGGCCGTAGCACATTGTGATGGCAGGCGTCATGGAGCATGGTTATGTCATGGGCAATGGAGCATTGTGATGACAAGGGCATAGAGCATTGGTCTGAAAAGTTTCATGGATTATTGTGATGAGAGTGGGAAAGGAGCATTGTGATGACAAGGGCACGGAACACTGTGATACATGGGTCATGTAGGATTGTAATGACAAGGGCATGGAGTAATGTGATGAGAGGGTTCATGGAGCAATGTGATGACAAGAGCATGGAGCATTGTGATGACAAGGGTCATGGAGCATTTTGATGACAAGATTCCCAGATCATTGTGTTGTCAGGGGTCAAGGAGCGCTGTGATGACTGTGGTCATGGAGCATTGTGATGACAGGGTCATGGAGCATTGTGAAAAGTAGGTCATGGAGCATTGCGCTGAAAATATTCATGGAGTATTGTGATGACAGGGGTAATGGGGCATTGTGATGACAAGGGAATGGAGTATTGTGATGACAAGGTCCTGGGGCATTGTGATGAGAAAACCATGGAGACTTGTGATGACAAGTCTCATGGAGCATTCTGATGAAAAGGTGAATGGAGCATTGTGATTACAGGGGTCTTGGAGCATTGTGATGAAAATGATATAGATCATTGTGATGAAAAATGCATGGAGCCTTGTCATGACAGGGTTCAAGGAGCATACTGATGACAAGTGTCAGGGAGCATTGTGATGACAAGTTTATTGAGCATTGTGATGAGAAAGGTCATAGAGCACTGTGATGAGAAGACCATGGATAATTGTGATGATGAGCGTAATGGTGCATTGTGATGACAATGGTTATGGAACATTGTGATCACAAGGGTTTGGAGCATTTTGATGACAGAGGTCATGGAGCATATTGATTTCATTGTGATGACAATAGCATGAAGAATTATTATGATGGACATGGTGCATTGTGATGACAGGGTCATGGAGCAATTTGATGAAAAGTGTCATGGAATATTTTGATGACAGTGGTTATGGAACATTGTAATGTCAGGGGTCTTGGAGCATTGTGATGAAAAGGGTGATGGAGCATTCTGATGACAGAGGATATGGAACATTTTGATGTCAGGGGTCATGGAGCATTGTGATGACATGTGCATGGAGCATTGTGATGAAAAGGTCATGTAGCATTTTGCTGACAAAGGCATGGAGAATTGTGATGACAAGTGTCAGGAGCTCTGTGACGACAAGCGTCAAGGAGCATTGTGATTACATGGGTCATGGAGCATTGGGATGTCAAGCGCATGGAACATTCTGATGTCAAGTGGCATGGATCATTTTGATGACTGTCGTCATGTAGCATTGTGGTGATATGGGTCATGGAATTTTGTGATGAGAAGGTCATGGGGTATTGGGCTGAACATGTTCATGGAGTACTGTGATAACAGGGGTCATGGAGCATTGTGATGAGAAGGGAATGGAGCAATGTGATGAGAAGTTCCTGGAGCATTGTGATGAGAGGGCCATGGAGCCTTGTGATGACAAGGGTCATGGAGGCTTGTGATGACAAGGCCATTGAACATTGTGATGACATTGGTCATGGAGCATTATTATGACAGGGGTAATGGAGCATTGTGATGACAAGTGCATGGGGCATTGGTGTGAAAATTTTCATGGATTATTGTGATGAGTTTGGTCATGGAACATTGTGATGAAAAGGGCAAGGAACACTGTGATACATAGATGATGCAGGATTGTAGTGACAATGGCATGGAGCATTGTGATGAGAAGGGCATCGAGCATTGTGATGACAAGCGTCATGGAGATTTGGGATGAAAATTGCAGGAGCAATGTGATGAGAGGGTTCATGGAACATTGTGATGACAATGGAATGGAGCATTGTGATGCCAAGGGTCATGGAGCTTTGTGATGACAAAGGTCATGGAGCATTTTGATGACAAGGGCGTGGTGCATTGTGATGAGAAGGACAGGGAGCATTGTGATGACAGGGTCATGGAGCAATTTGATGAAAAGTGTCATGGAACATTTTGATGACAGGTGTTATAGAACATTGTGATGTCAGGGGTCATGTAGCTTTGTGATGAAAAGGGTCATGGAGCATTTTGATTACAGGGGTTATGGAACATTGTGATGTCAAGAGTCATGGAGCATTGTGATGATAAGGGCATGTAGCATTGTGATGACAGGGGTGAGGGAGTATTGTGATGACTAGTGATGGAACATTGTGATATATGTAGTGAGAGAGCATTTTGATGAGAAGTAAATGGAGCATTGCGATGACAAATGTTATGGAGCATGGAGATGAAAAGGATGTGGAGCATTGTGATGAAAAGCGCATGGCGCATTGTGATGACATTTTTCATGGAGCATTGTGCTGACAATCGCATGGGGCATTTTGATGAAAAGTGTCATGGAGCATTGTGCTGACAAAGGCATAGAGCATTATGATGACAAGGGACACAGAGCATTGTGATGAAAATTTCATGGAGCATTGTGGTGACAAATATCACAGAGCCTTGTGTGAAGAGGGCAAGGATCATTAGTCTGAAAAGTTTCATGGATTATTGTGATGACAGTGGGCATGGAAAATTGTGATGACAAGGATATGGAGCATTGTGGTGACAAAGGTCACAGAGCCTTTTGTGACGAAGGCATGGACCATTGTGATGACAAAGGTCATGAAGCATTGTGATGACTGGAGTCACGGAGCATTGTGATGACAGGGGTCATGGAGCATTGTGATGACAAGGGCATGGAGCATTGTGAGGACAGGGGCATGGAACATTGGTCTGACAAGTTTCATGGATTATTGTGATGAGAGTGGGCATGGCACATTGTGATGACAAGGGCATGGAGCATTGTGATGACAAGGTCATGGAGTATTGTGAAGACAGGTGTCAGGGAGCACTGTGATGACATATATCATTGTCCATTGTGATGACAATGGCATGGAGCATTGTGATACCATGTGTCATGGAGCATTGTGATGACAAAGATAATGGAGCATTTTGATGACAAGGGCTTGGGACATTGTGATGACAAGCGTCATGGAGCATTGTGATGACAAGGGCATGGAGCATTGTCATGACAAGGGCCATTGAGAATTTTGATGACAACGTCGTGAAGCATTGTGATGACAAGCGCATGGAGCTTGCTATGACAGGGGACATAGAGCATTGCGATGACAAGTGCATGGAGATTTGTGATGACAAGATCATGTGACATTGTGATAAGAAGTGTCATGAAGCATTGTGATGACAAGGACGTGGAGAATTGTGATGACATGGGACATGGAGCATTGTGATGACCAGGGCATGGAGCATTGTGATGGCAAGACCGTGGAGCATTGTGATGAGAAGATCACAGATAATTTTGATGACGAGCGTCATGGAGCACTGTAATGAAAAGGGGCATGGAGCATTGTGATTACAGGGGTCTTGGAGCACTGTGATGACAAGTGAATGGAGCATTGTGATCAGAAGGCCCCGGAGCATTCTGATGACATGCATCATGAATCATTGTGACAACAAGGGCATGGAGCATTGTGATTACAGAGGTTTTGGAGCACTGTGATGACAAGGGTCATGGAGCCTTGGATGACAATGCCGTGGAACACTGTGATGGCATGTGTCTTGGAGCATTGTTATGACAGGGGTAATGGAGCATTGTGATGAGAAGGGCATGGAACAATGGTCTGAAAATTTCATGGATTATTGTGATGAGATTCTGCATGGAGCACTGTGATGACTAAGGCACAGAACACTGTGATACATGTGTCATGGAGGATTGTAATGAAAAGGGCATGGAGCATTGTGATGAGAATAGTATCGAGCATTGTGATGACAAGCGTCATGGAGCATTGTGCTGACAAGGGCATGGAGCAATGTGATGAGAGGTTTCATGTAGCATTGTGATGAAATGGCATGGAGCATTGTGATGCCAAGAGTCATGGAGCTTTGTGATGACAAAGGTCATTGAGCATTTTGATGACAAAGTCGTGGTGCATTGTGATGAGAAAGGCAGGGAGCATTGTGATGACAATGGCACAGAACACTTTGATACATGGGTCATGGAGGATTGTAATGACATGTTCATGGAGCATTGTGATGAGAAGGGCATCGAGTATTGTTAAGACAAGTGTCATGGAGGTTTGTGATGACAAAGACATGGAGCAATGTGATGAGAGGCTTCATAGAGCATTGTGATGACAATGGCATGGAGCATTGTGATGCCAAGGGTCATGGAGCTTTGTGATGACAAAGGTCATGGGGCATTTTGATGACAAGGTCGTGGTGCATTGTGATGAGAAGGGCAGGGAGCATTGTGCTAACAGGGTCATGGAGCAATTTGGTGAAAAAGGTCATGGAATATTTTGATTAGTGATTATGGAACATTGTGATGTCAGGGGTCATGGAGCATTTTGATGATAATGGCATGTAGCATAGTGATGATACGGGTCATGGAATATTGTGATGACAGCGGTGAGGGAGTATTGTGAAGACTAGTGTTGGAACATTGTGATATCAGTGGTGAGAGAGCATTTTGATGAGAAGTGCATGGAGCATTGTGATGACACGTTTTATGGAGGTTTGTGATGACAAGGATGTGGAGCATTGTGATGACAAGCGCATGGTGCATTGTGATGAAATGGGTCAAGGACTATTGTGCTGAAAAGCACATGGAGCATTGTGATGACAAGTGTCATGGATGATTGTGCTGACATAGGCATGGTGCATTGTGATAACTTGGGTCAGAGAGCATTGTGATGAAAAGGGCATGGATCATTGTGATGCAAAATTCATGGAGCCTTGTCATGACAGGGTACAAGGAGCATACATCTGACAAGTGTTAGGGAGCATTGTGATGACAACTGTATTGAGCATTGTGATAACAATGGTCAAGGAGTATTGTGAATAGAAGGCCATGGATAATTGTGAAGATGTGCGTCATTGGGCGTTGTGATGACAAGTGTTATGGAACATTGTGATCACAAGGGTTTGGAGCATTGTGATGACAGAGGTCATGGAGCATTTTGAATTCATTTTGATGACAATAGCATGAAGCATTATGATGATGGGCATGGTGCATTTTGCTGACACGGTTCATGGAGCATTGAGATGAAAAGGGGCATTGAGCATTGTGATTACAGGGTTCTGGGATAATTGTAATGACAAGGGCATGGAGCATCGTGAATGAGAAGGCCATGGAGCATTCTGATGACATGCGTCATGGAGCTTTGTGATGACAAGGGTCATGGAGCATTGTGCTGACAAATTCATGGAACCTTGTGATGACAACGGACACAGAGCATTGTGATGAAAAGTTCATGGAACATTGTGGTGACAATGGTCACAGAGCCTTGTGATGACGAGGTTAAGTACCATTGTGATGACAAAGGTCATGAAGCATTGTGATGACTGGAGTCACGGAACATTGTGATGACAAGGGTATGGAGCATTCTGATGACAGGGGCATGGTGCATTGGTCTGACAAGTTTCATGGTTTATTGTGATGACAGTGAGCAAGGCACATTCTGATGAGAAGAGCATGAAGCATTGTGATGAGAAGGTCATGGAGTACTGTCAAGACAGGGGTCTGGGGGCATTGTGATGACATATGTCATGGTCCATTGTGATGACAATGGCATGGAGTATAGTGATGCCAAGTGTCATGGAGGAATGTGATGACAAAGTTAATGGAGCATTGTGATGACAGGGGTTTGGAGCATTGTGATGACAAGTGTCATGGAGCATTTTGATGACAAGGGCATGGAGGATTGTGATCACAAGGGCCATTGAGAATTTTGATGACAAGTTCCTGAAGCATTGTGATGAAAAGCACATGGAGCTTGCTATGACAGGGGTCATGGAGCATTGCGATGACAAGTGCATGGAGAACTGTGATGACAAGAGCATGTAACATTGCGATGAGAAGTGTCTTGGAGCATTGTGATGGCAAGACCGTGGAGCATTGTGATTAGAAGACCATGGATAATTTTGATGACGAGCGACATGGAGCACTGTAATGACAAGGGGCATGGAGCATTGTGATGACAGGTGTCATGGAGCATTGTGATGACAGGGATCATGGAGCATTGTGATGACAAGGGTCATGGAGCATTCTGAACACAAGCTTGTGGAGTATTGTGATGACAATGGCATGGAGCATTGTGATGAAAAAGGCATGGAGCCTTTTCATTACAGGGTTCAAGGAGCATTCTGACGAAAAGTGTCAGGGAGCATTGAGAAGACAAGTGTATTGAGCATTGTGATGGCAACGTTCATGGAGCATTTTGATGACAAGGGCATGGAGTATTGTGATGACAGGCATCATGGAGCGTTGTGATGACAATTGTTATGGAACACTGTGATCACAAGAGTTTGGAGCACTGTGATGACACAGGTCATGGATCATTTTGATTTCAAGAATCACGGAGCATTGTGATGACAAGGGCATGAAACAATGTGATCCCAAGCATCACGGAGGATTGTGATGACACTGGTAAAGAATTGTGATGACAATTGCATGGAGCATTGTGATGACAAGGTCATGTAGCATTTTGCTGACAAAGGCATGGAGAATTGTGATGACAAGTGTCATGGAGCTCTGTGACGACAAGCGTCAAGGAGCACTTTGATTACAGGGGTCATGGATCATTAGGATGACAAGCACATGGAACATTCTGATGACAAGTGGCATGGATCATTTTGATGACTGTGGTCATGTAGCTTTGTGATGACATTGGTCATGGAGCTTTGTGATGAGAAGGTCATGGAGCATTTGGCTGAAAATGTTCATGGAATACTGTGATGACAGGGGTCATGGAGCATTGTCATGAGAAGGGAATGGGGCAATGCCATGAGAAGGTCCTGGAGCATTGTGATGAGAGGGCCATGAAGCTTAGTGATGACAAGGGTCATGGAGCATACTGATGAAATGGTGCATGGAACATTGAGATTTCAGGGGTTTTGAAGCATTGTGATGACAAGGGCATGGAGTATTTTTTGTTTTGTTTTGTTTTTTTTTTTTTTTTTTTTTGTGGTACGCGGGCCTCTCACTGTTGTGGCCTCTCCCGTTGCGGAGCACAGGCTCCGGACGCACAGGCTCAGCAGCCATGGCTCACGGGCCCAGCCGCTCCGCGGCATATGGGATCCTCCCAGACCGGGGCACGAACCCGTATCCCCTGCATCGGCAGGCAGACTCTCAACCACTGCGCCACCAGGGAGGCCCCTAGGGCATGGAGTATTTTGATGAGAAAGCAATGGAGCATTCAGATGACATGCGTCATGGAGCTTTGTGATGACAAGGACATGGAGCATTGTGATTACAGGGGTCTTGGAGCATTGTGATGAAAAGTGCATGGATCACTGTGATGAAAATTGCATGGAGCCTTGTCATGACAGAGTTCAAGGAGTATACTGATGACAACACTCAGGGAGCATTGTGATGATAAGTGTATTGAGCACTGTGAGGACAAAGATCATGGAGCATTGTGATAAAAAGTCCATGGATAATTGTGATGACCAGCCTCATGGGGCATTGTGATGATATGTTGTTATGGAACATTGTGATCAGAAGAGTTTGGTGCATTGTGATGACAGTGGTCATTGAGCGTTTTGATTTCATTGTGATGACAATAGGATGAAATATTATGGTGATGGACACGGTGCATTGTGATGACAGGGTTCATGGAACATTGAGATGAAAATGGACATGGAGCATTGTAATTACAGGGCTGTTGGAGCATTGTGATGACAAGGGCATGGAGCATGGGGATGAGAAGGTCATGGAGCATTCTGATGACATGCATCATGGAGCTTTGTGATGACAAGGGCATGGAGCATTGTGATTACGGGGGGCTTGGAGCATTGTGATGACAAGGGTCATGGAGGCTTGTGATGACAAGGCCGTGGAACATTGTGATGGCAGGGGTCATGGATCATTGTTATGACAGGGGTAATGGAGCTTTGTGATGACAAAGGTCTTGGGGCCTTTTGATGACAAACGCGTGGTGCATTGTGATGACAAAGGTCATGGAGAATTTTGATGACAAGGTCGTTGTGCATTGTGATGAGAAGGTCAGGGAGCATTGTGATGAGAGGGTCTTGGAGCAAATTGAGGAAAAGTGTCATGGAACATTTTGATAAGAGGGGTTATGGAACATTGTGATGACAAGGGCATGGAGTATTGTGATGAGGAGGCAATGGAGCATTCTGATGATATGCGTCATGGAGCTTTGTGATGAGAAGGACATGGAGAATTGTGATTACAGGGGTCATAGAGCATTGAGATGACAAGTTCATGGAGAATGTTATGAAAATATCATGTAACATTGTGATAAGAAGTGTCAAGGACCATTGTGATGACAAGGACTTGGAGAATTGTGATGACATGGGACATGGAGCATTGTGATGACCAGGGCATGGAGCATTGTGATGGCAAGACCGTGGAGCATTGTGATGAGAAGATCACGGATAATTATGATGAAGAGCGTCTTGGAGCTCTGTAATGACAAGGGGCATGGAGCATTGTGATTACAGGGGCCTTGGAGCATTGTGATGACAAGGGCATGGAGCATTGTGATTACAGGGGTGTTGGAGCATTGTGATGACAAGGGTCATGGAGGCTTTTGTTGACAAGGCCGTTGATCCTTGTGATGGCATTGGTCATGGAGCATTCTTATGACAGGGGTAATGGAGCATTGTGATGACAAGTGCATGGGGCATTGGCCTGAAAATTTTCATGGATTATTGTGATGAGAGTGGGCATGGAGCATTCTGATGACAAGGGCACGGAACACTGTGATACATAGATATTGCAGGATTGTAATGTCAGTGGCATGGAGCATTGTGATGAGAAGGGCATCGAGCATTGTGATGACAAGCGTCATGCAGATTTGGGATGAAAAGTGAATGGAGCGATGTGATGAGAGGGTTCATGGAGCATTGTGATGACAATGGAATGGAGCATTGTGATGCTAGGGTCATGGACCTTTGTGATGATAATGGTCATGGAGCATTTTGATGACAAGGGCGTGGTGCATTGTGATGAGAAGGGCAGGGAGCATTGTGATTACAGGGGTCATGGAGCATGTGATGACAAGGGCATGGAGCATTGTGATGAGAAGGCCATGGAGCATTTTGATGACATGCGTCAAGGATCTTTGTGACGACAAGGGCATAGAGCATTGTGATAACAGGGTTCTTGGAGCAATGTGATGACAAGGGTCATGGAACCTTGGATGACAAGGCCGTGGATCATTGTGATGGCAGGGGCCATGGAGCATTGTTATGACAGGGGTAATGGAGCATTGTGATGACAAGGGCATGGAACATTGGTCTGAAAATTTCATGGATTATTGTGAAGAGATTCGGCATGGAGCATTGTGATGACTAAGGCACGGAACACTGTGATACATATGTCATGGAGGATTGTAATGACAAGGGCATGGAGCATTGTGATGAGAAGAGTATCGCCATTGTGATGACAAGCATCATGGAGCATTGTGCTGACAAGGGCATGGAGCAATGTGATGAGAGGTTTCATGTAGCATTGTGATGAAATGACATGGAGCATTGTGATGCCAAGGGTCATGGAGATTTGTGATGACAAAGGTCATGGAACATTTTGATGACAAGGTCGTGGTGAATTGTGATGAGAAGGGCAGGGAGCACTGTGATGACAGGGTCATGGAGCAAATTGATGAAAAGTGTCATGGAACATTTTGATTACAGGGGTTATGGAACATTGTGATGTCAGGGGTCATGGAGCATTTTGATGAAAAGGGTCATGGAGCATTCTGATGAAAAGGTGCATGGAGCATTGAGATTACAAGGGTTTTGAAGCATTGTGATGACAAAGGCATGGAGCATTGTGATGAGAAGGCAATGGAGCATTCTGATGACATGCGTCATGGAGCTTTGTGATTACAAGTACATGGAGCATTGTGATTGCAGGGGTCTTGGAGCATTGTGATGAAAAGGGAATTGATCATTGTGATGAAAAATGCATAGAGCCTTGTCATGACAGGGTTCAAGGAGCATACTGATGACAACTGTCAGGGAGCATTGTGATGATAAGTGTATTGAGCATTGTGATGAGAAGTCCATTGATAATTTTGATGACCAGCATCATAGGGCATTGTGATGACAAGTGTTATGGAACATTGTGATCAGAAGGGTTTGGTGCATTGTGATGACAGAGGTCATTGAGCATTTTGATTTCATTGTGATGACAATAGGATGAAATATTATGGTGATGGGCACGGTGCATAGTGATGACAGTGTTCATGGAGCATTGAGATGAAAAGGGGCATGGAGCATTGTGATTATAGGGCTGTTGGAGCATTGTGATGACCAGGGCATGGAGCATTGTGATGAGAAGGCCATGGAGCATTCAGATGACATGCGTCATGGAGCTTTGTGATGACAAGGGCATGGAGCATTGTGATTACAGGGGTCTTGGAGCATTGTGATGACAAGGGTCATCGAGGCTTGTGATGACAAGGCCGTGGAACCTTGTGATGGTAGGGGTCAGGGATCATTGTTGTGACAGGGGTATTGGAGCTTTGTGATGACAAATGTCATGGGGCATTTTGATGACAAGGGTGTGGTGCATTGTGATGAGAAGGGCAGGAAGCATCGTGATGACAGCGTCATGGAGCAATTTGATCAAATGTGTCATGGAATATTTTGATGACAGGGGTTATGGAACATTGTGATGTCAGGGGTCATGAAGCATTGTGATGAAATGGGTCATGGAGCATTTTGTGACAGGGGTTATGGAACATTGTGATGTCAGGGGTCATGGAGCATTGTGATGATAAGGGCCTGTAGCACTGTGATGAAAGGGGTCATGGAACATTGTGATGACAGGGGTGAGGGAGTATTGTGATGACTAGTGATGGAACATTGTGTTATATGTGTTGAGGGAGCATTTTGATGAGAAGTGCATGGAGCATTGTGATGACAAGTGTTATGGAACATTGTGATCAGAAGGGTTTGGTGCATTGTGATGACAGAGGTCATTGAGCATTTTGATTTCATTGTGATGACAATAGGATGAAATATTATGGTGATGGGCACGGTGCATAGTGATGACAGTGTTCATGGAGCATTGAGATGAAAAGGGGCATGGAGCATTGTGATTATAGGGCTGTTGGAGCATTGTGATGACCAGGGCATGGAGCATTGTGATGAGAAGGCCATGGAGCATTCAGATGACATGCGTCATGGAGCTTTGTGATGACAAGGGCATGGAGCATTGTGATTACAGGGGTCTTGGAGCATTGTGATGACAAGGGTCATCGAGGCTTGTGATGACAAGGCCGTGGAACCTTGTGATGGTAGGGGTCAGGGATCATTGTTGTGACAGGGGTATTGGAGCTTTGTGATGACAAATGTCATGGGGCATTTTGATGACAAGGGTGTGGTGCATTGTGATGTGAAGGGCAGGAAGCATTGTGATGACAGCGTCATGGAGCAATTTGATCAAATGTGTCATGGAATATTTTGATGACAGGGGTTATGGAACATTGTGATGTCAGGGGTCATGAAGCATTGTGATGAAATGGGTCATGGAGCATTTTGTGACAGGGGTTATGGAACATTGTGATGTCAGGGGTCATGGAGCATTGTGATGATAAGGGCCTGTAGCACTGTGATGAAAGGGGTCATGGAACATTGTGATGACAGGGGTGAGGGAGTATTGTGATGACTAGTGATGGAACATTGTGTTATATGTGTTGAGGGAGCATTTTGATGAGAAGTGCATGGAGCATTGTGATGACAAGTTTTATGGAGCATAGCGATGAAAAGGATGTGGAGCATTGTGATGACAAGCGCATGGCACATTGTGATGACATAGGTCAAGGAGCATTGTGCTGACAAGCGCATGGAGCATTTTGATGACAAGTGTCATGGAGCATTGTGCTGACAAAGGCATGGAGCATTGTGATGACTAGGGACAAAGAGCATTGTGATGAAAAGTTCATGGAGCATTGTGGTGACAAAGATTTCAGAGCCTCGTGTGAAGAGGGCATGGATCATTGGTCTGACAAGTTTCATGGAATATTGTTATGACAGTGGGCATGGAGCATTGTGATGACAAGGGCATGGAGCATTGTGGTGACAAAGGTCATGAAGCATTGTGATGACTGGAGTCACGGAGCTTTGTGATGACAATGGCATGGAGCATTGTGATACCAAGTGTCATGGAGGATTGTGATGACCAAGGTAATGGAGCATTTTCATGACATGTGCTTGGGACGTTGTGATGACAAGGGTCATGGAGCATTGCGATGACAAGTGCCATTGAGAATTTTGATGACAACGTCGTGAGGCATTGTGATGACAAGCGCATGGAGCTTGCTATGACAGGGGTCATAGAGCATTTCGATGACAAGTGCATGGAGAATTGTGATGAAAATATCATGTAACATTGTGATAAGAAGTGTCATGGAGCATTGTGATGACAAGGACGTGGAGAATTGTGATGACATGGGACATGGAGCATTGTGAAGACCGGGGCATGGAGCATTGTAATGGCAAAACCGTGGATCATTGTGATGAGAAGATCACGGATAATTGTGATGACGAGCGTCATGGAGCACTGTAATGACAAGTGGCATGGAGCATTGTGATTACAGGGGTCTTGGAGCATTGTGATGAAAAGGGCATGGATCATTGTGATGAGAAGGCCACGGAGCATTCTGATGACATGCGTCATGAATCTTTGTGACGACAAGGGCATGGAGCATTGTGATTACATAGGTATTGGAGCCCTGTGATGACAAGGGTCATGGAGCCTTGGATGACAAGGCCTTGGAACATTGTGATGGCAGGGGTCATGGAGCATTTCTATGACAGGGTTAAAGGTGCATTGTGATGACAAGGGCATGGAACATTGGTCTGAAAATTTCATGGATTATTGTGATGAGATTCGGCATGGAGCATTGTGATGACTAGGGCACGGAACACTGTGATACATATGTCATGGGGGATTGTAATGACAAGGGCATGGAACATTGTGATGAGAAGAGTATCGAGCATTGTGATGACAAGCGTCATGGAGCATTGTGCTGACAAGGGCATGGAGCAATGTGATGAGAGGTTTCATGTAGCATTGTGATGAAATGGCATGGAGCATTGTGATGCCAAGGGTCATGGAGCTTTGTGATGACAAAGGTCATGGACCATTTTGATGACAAGGTCGTGGTGCATTGTGATGAGAAAGGCAGGGAGCATTGTGATGACAGGGTCATGGAGCAAACTGATGAAAAGTTTCATGGAACATTTTGTTGACAGGGGTTATGGAACATTGTGATGTCAGGGGTAATGGAGCATTTTGATGAAAACGGTCATGGAGCATTCTGATGAAAAGGTTCATGGAGCATTGTGATTACAGGGGTTTTGAAGCATTGTGATGACAAGGTCATGGAGTATCGTGATGAGAAGGCAATGGAGCATTCTGATGACATGCGTCATGGAGCTTTGTGATGACAAGTACATGGAGCATTGTGATTGCAGGGATCTTGGAGCATTGTGATGAAAATGGAATGGATCATTGTGATGAAAAATGCATGGAGCCCTGTCATGACAGGTTGCAAGGAGCATACTGATGACAACAGTCAGGGAGCATTGTGATGATAAGTGTATTGAGCATTGTGATGACAAAGATCATGGAGCATTGTGATGAGAAATCCATGGATAATTGTGATGACCAGCCTCATGGGGCATTGTGATGACAAGTGTTATGGAACATTGTGATCAGAAGGGTTTGGTGCATTGTGATGACAGAGGTCATTGAGCAGTTTGATTTCATTTTGATGACAATAGCATGAAGTATTATGGTGATGGACTCGGTGCATTGTGATGACAGGGTTCATGGAGCATTGAGATTAAAAGCGGCATTGAGCATTGTGATGAAAAATGCATGGAGCCTTGTCAGGACACTGTTCAAATAGCATACTGATGATATGTGTCCGGGAGCATTGTGATGATAAGTGTATTGAGCATAGTGATGACAAAGTTAATGGAGCATTGTGATGAGAAGACCATGGATAATTGTGAGGGCCAGGCTCATGGAGCTTTGTGATGAGAAAACCATGGATAATTGTGAGGACCAGTCTCATGGGGCATTGTGATGACAAGTGTTATGGAACATTGTGATCAGAAGGGTTGGTGCATTTTGATGACAGAGGTCATTGAGCATTTTGATTTCATTGTGATGACAATAGCATGAAATATTATGGTGATGGGCACGGTGCATTGTGATGACAGGGTTCATGGAGCATTGAGATGAAAAGGGGCATGGAGCATTGTGATTACAGAGGTGTTGGGGCCTAGTGACCTCAAGGGCATGGAGCATTGTGATGTGAAGGCCATGGAGCATTCTGATGACATGCGTCATTGAGCTTTGTGATGACAAGTGAATGGAGCATTGTGATTACAGGGGTCTTGGAGCATTGTGATGACAAGGGTCATGGAGGCTTTTGATGACAAGGCCGTTGATCCTTGTGATGGCATTGGTCATGGAGCATTGTTATGACA
The DNA here is from genome assembly GCF_949752795.1 of Hyperoodon ampullatus. NCBI lineage: Eukaryota > Metazoa > Chordata > Mammalia > Artiodactyla > Ziphiidae > Hyperoodon > Hyperoodon ampullatus. The sequence goes on along the minus strand of NW_027640499.1, from coordinate 632,759 downwards.
GGGGTAATGGAGCATTGTGATGACAAGTGCATGGGGCATTGGTCTGAAAATTTTCATGGATTATTGTGATGAGAGTGAGCATGGGGCATTCTGATGACAAGGGCACGGAGCACTGTGATACATAGATCATGCAGGATTGTAATGTCAATGGCATGGAGCATTGTGATGAGAAGGGCATCGAGCATTGTGATGACAAGCGTCATGGAGATTCGGGATGAAAAGTGCATGGAGCGATGTGATGAGAGGGTTCATGGAGCATTGTGATGACAATGGAATGGAGCATTGTGATGCTAGGGTCATGGACATTTGTGATGATAAAGGTAATGGAGCATTTTGATGACAAGGGCGTGGTGCATTGTGATGAGAAGGGCAGGGAGCATTGTGATTACAGGGGTCTTGGAGCATGTGATGACAAGGGTCATGTAACCTTGGAAGACAAGGCCGTGGATCATTGTGATGGCAGGGGTCATGGTGCATTGTTATGACAGGGGTAATGGAGCATTGTGATGACAAGGGCATGGAACATTGGTCTGAAAATTTCATGGATTATTGTGATGAGATTCGGCATGGAACATTGTGATGACTAAGGCACGGAACACTGTGATACACGTGTCATGGAGGATTGTAATGACAAGGGCATGGAGCATTGTGATGAGAAGAGTATCGAGCATTGTGATGACAAGCATCATGGAGCATTGTGCTGACAATGGCATGGAGCAATGTGATGAGAGGTTTCATGTAGCATTATGATGAAATGGCATGGAGCATTGTGATGCCAAGGGTCATGGAGTTTGTGATGACAAAGTTCATGGAGCATTTTGATGACAAGGTCGTGGTGCATTGTGATGAGAAGGGCAGGGAGCATTTTGATGACAGGGTCATGGAGCAAATTGATGAAAAGTGTCATGGAATATTTTGATGACAGGGGTTATGGAACATTGTGATGTCAGGGGTCATGGAGGATTCTGATGAAAAGGGTCATGGAGCATTTTGATGACAGGGATTATGGAACATTGTGATGTCAGGTTTCGTGGAGCATTGTGATGATAAGGTCATGTAGCATTGTCATGACACGGATCATGGAACATTGTGATGACAGGGGGGAGAGAGCATTTTAATGAGAAGTGCGTGGAGCATTGTGATGACAAGGTTTTTGGAGCACTGTAATGACAAGGATGTGGAGCATTGTGATGAAAAGCGCATGGCGCATTGTGATGACATGGGTTGTGGAGCCTTGTCCTCACATGCGCCTGGAGCACTGTGATGACAAGGGTCATGGAGCATTGTGCTGACAAAGGCATGGAGCATGGTGATGACAAGGATCACAGAGCACTGTGATGAAAAGTTCATGGAGCATTGTGTTGAGAAAGGTCACAGAGCCCTGTGTGACAAGGACATGGACCATTGTGATGACAAATGTCATGAAGCCTTGTGATGAATGGAGTCACAGAACATTGAGATGACAGGGATCTTGGAGCACTGTGATGACAAGGACATGGCACAATGTGATGAGAAGGCCATGGAGTATTCTGATGACATGCATCATGGAGTTTTGTGATTAAAGGTCATGGAGCATTGTGACTACACGGGTCTTGGAGCATTGTGATGAAAATGGTAAGGATCATTGTGATGAAACAGGCATGGAGCCTTGTCATGACAGGGTTCAAGGAGCATACTGATGACAAGTGTCAGGGAGCATTGTGATGACAAGTGTATTGAGCGTTGTGATGACAAAGGTCATGGAGCACTGTGATGAGAAGATCATGGATAATTGTGATGATGAGCGTCATGGTGCATTGTGATGACAATGGTTATGGAACATTGTGATCACAAGGGTTTGGTGCATTTTGATGACAGAGGTCATGGAACATATTTATTTCATTGTGATGACAATAGCATGAAGCATTATGATGATGGACATGGTGCATTGTGATGACAGGGTCATGGAGCAATTTGATGAAAAGGGTCATGGAACATTTTGATGACAGTGGTTATGGAACACTGTGATGTCAGGGGTCTTGGAGCATTGTGATGAAAAGGGTGATGGAACATTCTGATGACAGAGGATATGGAACATTTTGATGTCAGGGATCATGGAGCATTGTGATGATATGGCATGTGGCATTGTGATGACAGAGGACATGGAAAATTTTGATGACTGTGGTGAGGGCGTATTGTGATGACTACTGATGGAACATTGTGATATCAGTGGTGAGAAAGCATTTTGATGAGAAGTGCATGGAGCATTGTGATGACAAGGTTTATGGAGCATTGTGATGACAAGGCTGTGGAGCATTGTGTTGACAATTGCATGGCGCATTTTGATGACATGGGTCATGGAGCACTGTGCTGAGAAGCACATGGAGCATTGTGATGACAAGGGTCATGGAGCATTGTGCTGACAAATTCATGGAACCTTGTGATGACAACGGTCACAGAGCATTGTGATGAAAAGTTCATGGAGCATTGTGGTGACAATGGTCACAGAGCCTTGTGATGACGAGGTTAAGTACCATTGTGATGACAAAGGTCATGAAGCATTGTGATGACTGGAGTCACGGAACATTGTGATGACAAGGGTATGGAGCATTCTGATGACAGGGGCATGGTCCATTGGTCTGACAAGTTTAATTGTTTATTGTGATGACAGTGGGCAAGGCACATTCTGATGAGAAGAGCATGGAGCATTGTGATGAGAAGGTCATGGAGTACTGTGAAGACAGGGGTCTGGGGGGCATTGTGATGACATATGTCATTGTCCATTGTGATGACAATGGCATGGAGCATTGTGATTACAGGGCTGTTGGAGCATTGTGATGACAAGGGCATGGAGCATTGTGATGAGAAAGCCTCGGAGCATTCTGATGACATGCGTCATGAATCTTTGTGACGACAAGGGCATGGAAAATTGTGATTACAGGGGTCTTGGTGGACTGTGATGACAAGGGTCATGGAGCCTTGGATGACAAGGCCGTGGAACATTGTGATGGTAGTTGTCATGGAGCATTGTTATGACAGGGGTAATCTAGCATTGTGATGACAAGGGCGTGGAACATTAGTCTGAAAATTTCATGGATTATTGTGATGAGATCCGGCATGGAGCATTGTGATGACTAGGGCACGGAACACTGTGATACATGTGTCATGGGGGATTGTAATGACAAGGGCATGGAGCATTGTGATGAGAAGAGTATCAATCATTGTGATGACAGGCGTCATGGAGCATTGTGCTGACAAGGGCATGGATCAATGTGATGAGAGGTTTCATGTAGCATTGTGATGAAATGTCATGGAGCATTGTGATTCCAAGGGTCATGGAGCTTTGTGATGACAAAGGTCATGGAGCATTTTGATGACAAGGTCGTGGTGCACTGTGATGAGAAGGTCAGGGAACATTGTGATGACATGGTCATGGAGCAAATTGATGAAAAGTGTCATGGAATATTTTGATTACAGGGGTTATGGAACATTGTGATGTAAAGGGTCATGGAGCATTTTGATGAAAAGGTTCATGGAGCATTCTGATGAAAAGGTGCATGGAGCATTGTGATTACAGGGGTTTTGAAGCATTGTGATGACAAAGGCAAGGAGCAGTATGATGAGAAGGCAATGGAGCATTCTGATGACATGTGTCATCGAGCTTTGTGATGACAAGGACATGGAGCATTGTGGTGACAAAGGTCACAGAGCCTTGTGTGACGAGGGAATGGACCATTGTGATGACAATGGTCATGAAGCATTGTGATGACTGGAGTCACGGAGCATTGTGATGACAGGGGTCATGGAGCATTGTGATGACAAGGGCATGGTGCATTGTGCTGACAAAGGCATGGAGCATCATGATGACAAGGGACAAAGAGCATTGTGATGAAAAATTCATGGAGCACTGTGGTGACAAAGATCACAGAGCCTTGTGTGAAGAGGTCATGGATCATTGGTCTGACAAGTTTCATGGATTATTGTGATGACAGTGGGCATGGAGCATTGTGATGACAAGGTCATGGAGCATTGTGGTGACAAAGGTCACAGAGCCTTGTGTGACGAGGGCATGGACCATTGTGATGACAAAGGTCATGAAGCCTAGTGATGACTGGCTTCATGGAGCATTGTGATGACAGGCGTCATGGAGCATTATGATGACAGGGGCATGGAACATTGGTCTGAAAATTTCATGGATTATTGTGATGAGATTCGGCATGGAACATTGTGATGACTAAGGCACGGAACACTGTGATACATGTGTCATGGAGGATTGTAATGACAAGGGCATGGAGCACTGTGATGAGAAGAGTATCGAGCATTGTGATGACAAGCATCATGGAGCATTGTGCTGACAATGGCATGGAGCAATGTGATGAGAGGTTTCATGTAGCATTATGATGAAATGGCATGGAGCATTGTGATGCCAAGGGTCATGGAGTTTGTGATGACAAAGTTCATGGAGCATTTTGATGACAAGGTCGTGGTGCATTGTGATGAGAAGGGCAGGGAGCATTTTGATGACAGGGTCATGGAGCAAATTGATGAAAAGTGTCATGGAATATTTTGATGACAGGGGTTATGGAACATTGTGATGTCAGGGGTCATGGAGGATTCTGATGAAAAGGGTCATGGAGCATTTTGATGACAGGGATTATGGAACATTGTGATGTCAGGTTTCGTGGAGCATTGTGATGATAAGGTCATGTAGCATTGTCATGACACGGATCATGGAACATTGTGATGACAGGGGGGAGAGAGCATTTTAATGAGAAGTGCGTGGAGCATTGTGATGACAAGGTTTTTGGAGCACTGTAATGACAAGGATGTGGAGCATTGTGATGAAAAGCGCATGGCGCATTGTGATGACATGGGTTGTGGAGCCTTGTCCTCACATGCGCCTGGAGCACTGTGATGACAAGGGTCATGGAGCATTGTGCTGACAAAGGCATGGAGCATGGTGATGACAAGGATCACAGAGCACTGTGATGAAAAGTTCATGGAGCATTGTGTTGAGAAAGGTCACAGAGCCCTGTGTGACAAGGACATGGACCATTGTGATGACAAATGTCATGAAGCCTTGTGATGAATGGAGTCACAGAACATTGAGATGACAGGGATCTTGGAGCACTGTGATGACAAGGACATGGCACAATGTGATGAGAAGGCCATGGAGTATTCTGATGACATGCATCATGGAGTTTTGTGATTAAAGGTCATGGAGCATTGTGATTACACGGGTCTTGGAGCATTGTGATGAAAATGGTAAGGATCATTGTGATGAAACAGGCATGGAGCCTTGTCATGACAGGGTTCAAGGAGCATACTGATGACAAGTGTCAGGGAGCATTGTGATGACAAGTGTATTGAGCGTTGTGATGACAAAGGTCATGGAGCACTGTGATGAGAAGATCATGGATAATTGTGATGATGAGCGTCATGGTGCATTGTGATGACAATGGTTATGGAACATTGTGATCACAAGGGTTTGGTGCATTTTGATGACAGAGGTCATGGAACATATTTATTTCATTGTGATGACAATAGCATGAAGCATTATGATGATGGACATGGTGCATTGTGATGACAGGGTCATGGAGCAATTTGATGAAAAGGGTCATGGAACATTTTGATGACAGTGGTTATGGAACACTGTGATGTCAGGGGTCTTGGAGCATTGTGATGAAAAGGGTGATGGAACATTCTGATGACAGAGGATATGGAACATTTTGATGTCAGGGATCATGGAGCATTGTGATGATATGGCATGTGGCATTGTGATGACAGAGGACATGGAAAATTTTGATGACTGTGGTGAGGGAGTATTGTGATGACTACTGATGGAACATTGTGATATCAGTGGTGAGAAAGCATTTTGATGAGAAGTGCATGGAGCATTGTGATGACAAGGTTTATGGAGCATTGTGATGACAAGGCTGTGGAGCATTGTGTTGACAATTGCATGGCGCATTTTGATGACATGGGTCATGGAGCATTGTGCTGAGAAGCACATGGAGCATTGTGATGACAAGGGTCATGGAGCATTGTGCTGACAAATTCATGGAACCTTGTGATGACAACGGTCACAGAGCATTGTGATGAAAAGTTCATGGAGCATTGTGGTGACAATGGTCACAGAGCCTTGTGATGACGAGGTTAAGTACCATTGTGATGACAAAGGTCATGAAGCATTGTGATGACTGGAGTCACGGAACATTGTGATGACAAGGGTATGGAGCATTCTGATGACAGGGGCATGGTGCATTGGTCTGACAAGTTTAATTGTTTATTGTGATGACAGTGGGCAAGGCGCATTCTGATGAGAAGAGCATGGAGCATTGTGATGAGAAGGTCATGGAGTACTGTGAAGACAGGGGTCTGGGGGCATTGTGATGACATATGTCATTGTCCATTGTGATGACAATGGCATGGAGCATTGTGATTACAGGGCTGTTGGAGCATTGTGATGACAAGGGCATGGAGCATTGTGATGAGAAAGCCTCGGAGCATTCTGATGACATGCGTCATGAATCTTTGTGACGACAAGGGCATGGAAAATTGTGATTACAGGGGTCTTGGTGGACTGTGATGACAAGGGTCATGGAGCCTTGGATGACAAGGCCGTGGAACATTGTGATGGTAGTTGTCATGGAGCATTGTTATGACAGGGGTAATGGAGCATTGTGATGACAAGGGCATGGAACATTAGTCTGAAAATTTCATGGATTATTGTGATGAGATCCGGCATGGAGCATTGTGATGACTAGGGCACGGAACACTGTGATACATGTGTCATGGGGGATTGTAATGACAAGGGCATGGAGCATTGTGATGAGAAGAGTATCAATCATTGTGATGACAGGCGTCATGGAGCATTGTGCTGACAAGGGCATGGAGCAATGTGATGAGAGGTTTCATGTAGCATTGTGATGAAATGTCATGGAGCATTGTGATTCCAAGGGTCATGGAGCTTTGTGATGACAAAGGTCATGGAGCATTTTGATGACAAGGTCGTGGTGCACTGTGATGAGAAGGTCAGGGAACATTGTGATGACATGGTCATGGAGCAAATTGATGAAAAGTTTCATGGAATATTTTGATTACAGGGGTTATGGAACATTGTGATGTAAAGGGTCATGGAGCATTTTGATGAAAAGGTTCATGGAGCATTCTGATGAAAAGGTGCATGGAGCATTGTGATTACAGGGGTTTTGAAGCATTGTGATGACAAAGGCAAGGAGCAGTGTGATGAGAAGGCAATGGAGCATTCTGATGACATGTGTCATGGAGCTTTGTGATGACAAGGACATGGAGCATTGTGGTGACAAAGGTCACAGAGCCTTGTGTGACGAGGGAATGGACCATTTTGATGACAATGGTCATGAAGCATTGTGATGACTGGAGTCACGGAGCATTGTGATGACAGGGGTCATGGAGCATTGTGATGACAAGGGCATGGTGCATTGTGCTGACAAAGGCATGGAGCATCGTGATGACAAGGGACAAAGAGCATTGTGATGAAAAATTCATGGAGCACTGTGGTGACAAAGATCACAGAGCCTTGTGTGAAGAGGTCATGGATCATTGGTCTGACAAGTTTCATGGATTATTGTGATGACAGTGGGCAAGGAGCATTGTGATGACAAGGTCATGGAGCATTGTGGTGACAAAGGTCACAGAGCCTTGTGTGACGAGGGCATGGACCATTGTGATGACAAAGGTCATGAAGCCTAGTGATGACTGGCTTCATGGAGCATTGTGATGACAGGCGTCATGGAGCATTGTGATGACAAGGGCATGGAGCATTGTGATGACACGGGCATGGAACATTGGTCTGACTAGTTACATTGATTATTGTGATGACAGTGGGCATGGCACATTGTGATGACAAGGGCATGGAACATTGTGATAACAAGGTCATGGAGTACTGTGATGACAGGTGTCAGGGAGCATTGTGATGACATATGTCATTGTCCATTGTGATGACAATGGCATGGAGCATTGTGATACCAAGTGTCCTGGAGGATAATGATGACAAAGGTAATGGAGCATTTTGATGACAAGGACTTGGGACATTGTGATGACAAGGTTCATGGAGCATTGTGATGAAAAGGGCCATTGAGAATTTTGTTGACTATGTCGTAAAGCATTGTGATGACCAGCACATGGAGCCTGCTATGACAGGGGTCATAGAGCATTGTGATGACAAGTGCCTGGAGAATTGTGATGAAAAGATCATGTAACATTGTGATAAGAAGTGTCATGGAGCATTGTGATGACAAGGACTTGGAGAATTGTGATGACGTGGGACATGGAGGATTGTGAAGACCAGGGCATGGAGCATTGTGATGGCAAGACCGTGGAGCATTGTGATGAGAAGATCACGGATAATTGTGATGACGAGCGTCATGGAGCACTGTAATAACAAGGGGCATGGAGCATTGTGATTACAGGGGTCTTGGAGCATTGTGATGATAAGGGAATGGAGCATTGTGATTACAGGGGTTATGGAACATTGTGATGTCAGGGGTCATGGAGCATTTTGATGAAAAGTGTCATGGAGCATTCTGATGAAAAGGTGCATGGAGCATTGTGATTACAGGGGTTTTGAAGCATTATGATGACATGCGTCTTGTAGCTTTGTGATGACAAGGGCATGGAGCATTGTGGTGAGAAAGGTCACAGAGCCATGTGTGATGAAGGCATGGACCATTGTGATGACAAAGGTCATGAAGCATTGTGATGACTAGAGTCACGGAGCATTGTGATGACAGGGGTCATGGAGCATTGTGATGACAAGGGCATGGAGCATTGTGATGACAGGGGCATGGAACATTGGTCTGACAAGTTTCATGGATTATTGTGATGACAATGGGCATGACGCATTGTGATGACAAGGGCATGGAATATTGTGATGACAAGGTCATGTAGTATTGTGAAGACAGGTGTCAGGGAGCATTGTGGTGACATATGGCATTGTCCATTGTGATGACAATGGCATGGAGCATTGTGATACCAAGTGTCACGGAGGATTGTGTTGACAAAGTTAATGGAGCATCTTGATCACAAGGGCTTGGGACATTGTGATGACAATGGACATGGAGCATTGTGATGACAAGGGTATGGAGCATTGTGATGAGAAGGGCCAATGAGAATTCTGATGACAACGTTGTGAAGCATTATGATGACAAACGCATGGAGCTTGCTATAAGAGTAGTCATAGAGCATTGTGATGACAAGTGCATGGAGAATTGTGATGACAAGTTCATGTAACATTGTGATAAGAAGTGTCATGGAGCATTGTGATGGCAAAGACGTGGAGAATTGTGATGACATGGGACATGGAGCATTGTGATGAGAGGGGTCATGGAGCAATGTGATGACAAGGGAATGGAGCATTGTGATGACAAGGTCCTGGAGCAGTGCGATGAGAAAACCATGGAGTCTTGTGATGACAAGTCTCACCGAGCATATCTGATGAATAGGGGCATGGAGCACTGTGATTACAGGGGTCTTGGAGCATTGTGATTAGAAGGGCATGGAACATTTTGATGAGAAGTCCATGTAGCATTCTGATGACATGGGTCATAGATCTTTGTGAAGACAAGGGCATGGAGCATTGTGATTACAAGGGTCTTGGAGCATTGTGATGAAAAGGGCAATGGAGCCTTGGATGACAAGGCCGTGGAACATTGTGTTGGCAGGGGTCATGGAGCTTTGTTACGACATGGATAATGGAGCATTTTGATGACAAGTGCATGGAACATTGGTCTGAAAATTTCATGTATTATTGTGATGAGATTCGGCATGGAGCATTGTGATGACTAGGGCACGGAACACTGTGATACATGTGTCATGGAGGATTGTAATGACAAGGGCATGGAGCATTGTGATGAGAAGAGTATCGAGCATTGTGATGACAAGTGTCATGGAGCATTGTGCTGACAAGGGCATGGAGCAATGTGATGAGAAGTTTCATGTAGCATTGTGATGAAATGGCATGGAGCATTGTGATGCCAAGGGTCATGGAGATTTGTGATGACAAAGGTCATGGAGCATTTTGATGACAGGGTTGTGGTGCATTGTGCTGAGAAAGGCAGTGATCATTGTGATGACAGGGTCATGGAGCAAATTGATGAAAAGTGTCATGGAACATTTTGATGACAGTGGTTATGAAATATTGTGATGTCAGGGTTCATGGAGCATTTTGATGAAAAGGGTCATGGAGCATTCTGATGAAAAGGTGCATGGAGCATTGTGATTACAGGTGTTTTGAAGCATTGTGATGACAAGGGCATGGAGCATTGTGATGAGAAGGAAATGGAGCATTCTTATGACATGCGTCATGGAGCTTTGTGATGACAAGGACATGGAGCATTGTGATTACAGGGCTCTTGGAGCATTGTGATGAAAATTGCATGGATCATTGTGATGACAAGCGTCATGGGACACTGTGATTAAAAGTGTTATGGAACATTTTGATCAAAAGGGTTTGGAGCATTGTGATGACTGAGGTCATTGAGCATTTTGATTTCATTGTGATGACAATAGCATGAAATATTATGGTGATGGGCACGGTGCAACGTGATGACAGGGTTCATGGTGCATTGAGATTAAAATGGGCATGGAGCATTGTCATTACCGGTGTGTTGGAACATTGTGATTACATGCGCATGGATCATTGTGATGAGAAGGCCATGGAGCATTCTGATGACATGCGTCATGGAGCTTTGTGATGACAGGGGCATGGAGCATTGTGATTACAAGGGTCTTGGAGCATTTTGATTACAAGGGTCATCGAGGCTTCTGATGACAAGGCCGTGGAACCTTGTGATGGCAGGGGTCATGGAGCATTGTTATGACACGTGTAATGGAGCTTTGTGATGACAAGGGAATGGGGCATTGGCCTGAAAATTTTCATGGATTATTGTGATGAGAGTGTGCATGGAGCATTGTGATGACAAGGGCACAGAACACTGTGATACATAGATCATGCAGGATTGTAATGACAAGGGCATGGAGCAATGTGATGAGAGGTTTCATGGAGCATTGTGATGACAATGGAATGGAGCATTGTGATGCCAAGGGTCATGGACTTTGTGATGACAAAGGTCATGGAGCATTTTGATGACAAGGGCGTGGTGCATTGTGATGAGAAGGGCAGGGAGCATTGTGATGACAGGGTCATGGAGCAAATTGATGAAAAGTGTCATGGAACATTTTGATGACAGGGGTTATGGAACATTGTGATGTCAGGTGTCATGGAGCATTGTGATGATAAGGGCATGTAGCATTGTGATGACAGGGGTCATGGAACACTGTAATGACAGGGGTGAGGGAGTATTGTGATGACTAGTGATGGAACATTGTGATATCAGTGGTGAGAGAGCATTTTGAGGAGAAGTGCATGGAGCATTGTGATGAGAAGTTTTCTGGAGCACAGCGATGAAAAGGATGTGGAGCATTGTGATGAAAAATGTCATGGAGCCTTGTGATGACAAGGCCGTGGAAAATTGTGATGGCAGGGGTCATGGAGCATTGTTATGACAGGTGTAATGGAGCATTGTGATGACAAGGGAATGGAGCATTGTGATAACAAGGGCATGGTGCATTTTGATGACATGGGTTATGGAGCATTGTGCTGAAACACGCATCGAGCACTGTGATGAGAAGGGTCATGAGCATTGTGGTGACAAAGGCATGGAGAATTTTGATGACAAGGGACACAGAGCATTGTGATGAAATATTCATGGAGTATTCTGATGACATGTGTCATGGCTCTTTGTGATGACAGGAGCATGGAGCTCTGTGATAACAGGGGTCTTGGAGCACTTTGATGAAAAGGGAATGGATCATTGTGATGAAAAATGCATGGATCCTTCTCATGACAGTGTTCAAGGAGCATACTGATGACAAGTGTCAGCGAGCATTGTGATGCCAAGTGTATTGAGCATTGTGGTGACAAAGGTCATGGTTCATTGTGATGAGAAGACCTTGCATAATTGTGATGACGAGCGTCATGGGGCATGTGATGACAAGTGTTATGGAACATTGTGATCAGAAGGGTTTGGAGCATTGTGATGACAGAGGACATGGAGCATTTTGATTTAATTGTGATGACAATAGCATGAATCATTATGATGATGGGCATGGTGCATTGTGATGACAGAGTTCATGGAGCATTGAGATGGAAAGTGCCATGGAGAATTGTGATTACAGAGGTCTTCGAGCATTGTGATGACAAGGGTCATGGAGCCTTGTGATGACAAGGCTGTGGAACATTGTGATGAGAGATTTCATTGAGCATTGTGATGACAATGGCATGGAGCATTGTGATGCCAAGGGTCATGGAGCTTTGTGATGACAAATGCCATGGGGCATTTTGATGACAAGGGCGTGGTGCATTGTGATGAGAAGGGCAGGGAGCATTGTGATGACAGGGTCATGGAGCAATTTGAATAAAAGGGTCATGGAATATTTTGATGACAGGTGTTATGGAACATTGTTATCAGAAGTGTTTGGATAACTGTGATGACAGAGGACATGGAGCATTTTGATTTCATTGTGATGACAATAGCATGAATCATTATGATGATGGGCATGTTGCATTGCGATGACAGTGTTCATGGAGCATTGAGATGAAAAGTGGCATGGTGAATTGTGATTACAGAGTTCTTGGTGCATTGTGATGACAAGGGTCATGGAGCCATGTGATGACAAAGGCCGTGGAACATTGTGATGGCAGGGGTCATGGAGCATTGTTATGACAGGTGTAATGGAGCATTGTGAAGACAGGTGTCAGGGAGCATTGTGATGACATATGTCATTGTCCATTGTGATGACAATGGCATGGAGCATTGTGATACCAAGTGTCATGGAGGATTGTGATGACAAAGGTAATGGAGCATTTTAATGACAAGGGCTTGGAACATTGTGATGACAAGGGTCATGGATCATTGTGATGACAAGGGCATGGAGCATTCTGATGAAAATGTGCATGGAGCTTTGAGATTACAGGGGTTTTGAAGCCATGTGATTACAAGGGCATGGAGCATTGTGATGAGAAGGCAAGGGAGCATTCTGATGACATGTGTCATGGAGCTTGGTGATGACAAGGACATGGAGCATTGTGATTAAATGGGTCTTGGACCATTGTGATGAAAAGAGAATGGATCATTGTGATGAAAAATGCATGGAGCCTTGTCATGACAGGATTCAAGGAGCATACTGATGACAACTGTCAGGGAGCATTGTGATGATAAGTGTATTGAGCATTGTGATGACAAAGATCATGGAGCATGGTGATGAGAAGACCATGGATAATTGTGATGACCAGCGTCATGGGGCATTGTGATGACAAGTGTTATGGAACATTGTGATCAGAAGGGTTTGGTGCATTGTGGTGACAGAGGTCATTGAGCATTTTGATTTCATTGTGATGACAATAGCATGAAATATTATGGTGATGGGCACGGTGCATTGTGATGACAGGGTTCATGGAGCATTGAGATGAAAAGGGGCATGGAGCATTGTGATTACAGGGGTGTTGGAGCATTGTGATGACAAGGGCATGGAGCATTGTGATGAGAAGGCCATGGAGCATTCTGATGACATGCGTCATGGAGCTTTGTGGTAACAAGGGCATGGAGAATTGTGATTACAGCGGTCATGGAATATTGTGATGAGAGGGGTGAGGGAGTATTGTGATGAATAGTGATGGAACATTGTGATGACTAGTGATGGAACATTGTGATATCAGTGGTGAGAAGGCATTTTGAGGAGAAGTGCATGGAGCATTGTGATGACAAGTTTTATGGAGCATTTTGATGACAAGGATGTGGAGCATTGTGATGACAATTGCATGGTGCATTGTGGTGAAATGGGTTATGAAGCATTGTGCTGACATGCACATCGAGCATTGTGATGACAAGGGTCAAGGAGCATTGTGCTGACAAAGGCATGGAGCTTTGTGATGACAAGGGTCACAGAGTACTGTGATAAAAATTTCATGGAGCATTGTGGTCACAAAAGTCACACAGCTTTGTGTGACGAGGTCATGGACCATTGTGATGACAAATGCCATGAAGCATTGTGATGACTGGAGCCACGGAGCATTGTGACCACAGGGGTCTTGGAGCATTGTGATGAAAAGGGAATGGATCATTGTGATGAAAAAGGCATGGGGCCTTGTCATGACAATGTTCAAGGACCATACTGATGAGAAGTGTGAGCGAGCATTGTGATGCCAATTGTATTGAGCATTGTGGAGACAAAGGTCATGGAGCATTGTGATGAGAAGACCTTGCATAATTGTGATGACGAGCGTCATGGGGAATGTGATGACAAGTGTTATGGAACATTGTGATCAGAAGGGTTTGGAGCATTGTGATGACAGAGGACATGGAGCATTTTGATTTTATTGTGATGACAATAGCATGAATCATTATGATGATGGGCATGTTGCATTGCAATGACAGTGTTCATGGAGCATTGAGATGAAAAGTGGCATGTAGAAATGTGATTACAGAGTTCTTGGTGCATTGTGATGACAAGGGTCATGGAGCCTTGTGATGACAAAGGCCGTGGAACATTGTGATGGCAGGGGTCATGGAGCATTGTTATGACAGGTGTAATGGAGCATTGTGATAACAAGGGCATGGAGCAATGTGATGAGAGATTTCATTGAGCATTGTGATGACAATGGCATGGAGCATTGTGATGTCAAGGGTCATGGAGCTTTGTGATGACAAATGTCATGGGGCATTTTGATGACAATGGCGTAGTGCATTGTGATGAGAAGGGCAGGGAGCATTGTGATGACAGTGTCATGGAGCAATTTGAATAAAAGTGTCATGGAATATTTTGATGACAGGGGTTATGTAACATTGTGATGTCAGGGGTCATGAGGCATTGTGATGAAATGGTTCATGGAACATTTTGTGACAGGGTTTATGGAACATTGTGATGTCAGGGGTCATGGAGCATTGTGATGATAAAGGCATGTAGCACTGTGATGACAGTGGTCATGGAAAATTGTGATGACAGGGTTGAGCGAGTATTGTCATGACTAGTGATGGATCATTGTGATATATGTGGTGAGAGAGCATTTTCATGAGAAGTGCATGGAGCATTGTGATGACAAGTTTTATGGAGCATAGCGATGAAAAGTATGTGGAGCATTGTGATGAAAAGGGTCATGGAGCCTTGTGATGACAAGGCCGTGGAACATTGTGATGGCAGGTGTCATGGAGCATTATTATGACAGGTGTAATTCAGCATTGTGATGACAAGGGCATTGAGCAATATGATGAGAGATTTCATTGAGCATTGTGATGACAATGGCATGGAGCATTGTGATGGCAAGGGTCATGGATCTTTGTGATGACAAATGTCATGGAGCATTTTGATGACAAGGGCGTGGTGCAATGTAATGAGAAGGGCAGGGAGAATTGTGATGACAGGGTCATGGAGCAATTTGAATAAAAGGGTCATGGAATATTTTGATGACAGGGGTTATGGAACATTGTGATGTCAGGGGTCATGAAGCATTCTGATGAAATGGGTCATGGAGCATTTTGTGACAGGGGTTATGGAACATCGAGATGTCAGGGTTCATGGAGCATTGTGATGAAAAGGGAATGGCACATTGTGATGAAATGAGTCATGGAGCATTGTGCTGACAAGCGCATGGAGCATTTTGATGACAAGTGTCAAGGAGCATTGTGCTGACAAAGGCATGGAGCGTTGTGATGACAAGGGACACAGAGCATTGTGATGAAAAATTCATGGAGCATTGTGGTGACAAAGATCACAGAGCCTTGTTTGACGAGTGCATGGACCATTGTGATGAGAAAGGTCATGAATCATTGTGATGACTGGAGTCAAGGAGCATTGTGATGACAGGCACATGGAACATTGGTCTGACATGTTTCATGGATTATTGTGATGAGAGTGGGCATGGCGCATTGTGATGACAAGGGCATGGAACATTGTGATGACAAGGTCATGGAATATTGTGAAGACAGGTGTCAGGGAGCATTGTGATGACATATGTCATTGTCCATTGTGATGACAATGGCATGGAGCATTGTGATACCAAGTGTCATGGAGGATTGTGATGACAAAGGTAATGGAGCATTTTAATGACAAGGGCTTGGAACATTGTGATGACAAGGGTCATGGATCATTGTGATGACAAGGGCATGGAGCATTCTGATGAAAATGTGCATGGAGCTTTGAGATTACAGGGGTTTTGAAGCAATGTGATTACAAGGGCATGGAGCATTGTGATGAGAAGGCAAGGGAGCATTCTGATGACATGTGTCATGGAGCTTGGTGATGACAAGGACATGGAGCATTGTGATCAAATGGGTCTTGGACCATTGTGATGAAAAGAAAATGGATCATTGTGATGAAAAATGCATGGAGCCTTGTCATGACAGGATTCAAGGAGCATACTGATGACAACTGTCAGGGAGCATTGTGATGATAAGTGTATTGAGCATTGTGATGACAAAGATCATGGAGCATTGTGATGAGAAGACCATGCATAATTGTGATGACCAGCGTCATGGGGCATTGTGATGACAAGTGTTATGGAACATTGTGATCAGAAGGGTTTGGTGCATTGGGGTGACAGAGGTCATTGAGCATTTTGATTTCATTGTGATGACTATAGCATGAAATATTATGGTGATGGGCACGGTGCATTGTGATGACAGGGTTCATGGAGCATTGAGATGAAAAGGGGCATGGAGCATTGTGATTACAGGGGTGTTGGAACATTGTGATGACAAGGGCATGGAGCATTGTGATGAGAAGGCCATGGAGCATTCTGATGACATGCGTCATGGAGCTTTGTGGTAACAAGGGCATGGAGAATTGTGATTACAGGGGTCATGGAATATTGTGATGAGAGGGGTGAGGGAGTATTGTGATGAATAGTGATGGAACATTGTGATGACTAGTGATGGAACATTGTGATATCAGTGGTGAGAAGGCATTTTGAGGAGAAGTGCATGGAGCATTGTGATGACAAGTTTTATGGAGCATTTTGATGACAAGGATGTGGAGCATTGTGATGACAATTGCATGGTGCATTGTGGTGAAATGGGTTATGAAGCATTGTGCTGACATGCACATCGAGCATTGTGATGACAAGGGTCATGGAGCATTGTGCTGACAAAGGCATGGAGCTTTGTGATGACAAGGGTCACAGAGTACTGTGATAAAAATTTCATGGAGCATTGTGGTCACAAAAGTCACACAGCTTTGAGTGACGAGGTCATGGACCATTGTGATGACAAATGCCATGAAGCATTGTGATGACTGGAGCCACGGAGCATTGTGACCACAGGGGTCTTGGAGCATTGTGATGAAAAGGGAATGGTTCATTGTGATGAAAAAGGCATGGGGCCTTGTCATGACAATGTTCAAGGACCATACTGATGAGAAGTGTGAGCGAGCATTGTGATGCCAATTGTATTGAGCATTGTGGAGACAAAGGTCATGGAGCATTGTGATGAGAAGACCTTGCATAATTGTGATGACGAGCGTCATGGGGAATGTGATGACAAGTGTTATGGAACATTGTGATCAGAAGGGATTGGAGCATTGTGATGACAGAGGACATGGAGCATTTTGATTTTATTGTGATGACAATAGCATGAATCATTATGATGATGGGCATGTTGCATTGCGATGACAGTGTTCATGGAGGATTGAGATGAAAAGTGGCATGTAGAAATGTGATTACAGAGTTCTTGGTGCATTGTGATGACAAGGGTCATGGAGCCTTGTGATGACAAAGGCCGTGGAACATTGTGATGGCAGGGGTCATGGAGCATTGTTATGACAGGTGTAATGGAGCATTGTGATAACAAGGGCATGGAGCAATGTGATGAGAGATTTCATTGAGCATTGTGATGACAATGGCATGGAGCATTGTGATGCCAAGGGTCATGGAGCTTTGTGATGACAAATGTCATGGGGCATTTTGATGACAAGGGCGTGGTGCATTGTGATGAGAAGGGCAGGGAGCATTGTGATGACAGTGTCATGGAGCAATTTGAATAAAAGTGTCATGGAATATTTTGATGACAGGGGTTATGTAACATTGTGATGTCAGGGGTCATGAGGCATTGTGATGAAATGGGTCATGGAACATTTTGTGACAGGGTTTATGGAACATTGTGATGTCAGGGGTCATGGAGCCCTGTGATGATAAAGGCATGTAGCACTGTGATGACAGTGGTCATGGAAAATTGTGATGACAGTGTTGAGCGAGTATTGTCATGACTAGTGATGGATCATTGTGATATATGTGGTGAGAGAGCATTTTGATGAGAAGTGCATGGAAAATTGTGATGACAAGTTTTATGGAGCATAGCGATGAAAAGGATGTGGAGCATTGTGATGAAAAGGGTCATGGAGCCTTGTGAATACAAGTTTTATGGAGCATAGCGATGAAAATTATGTGGAGCATTGTGATGAAAAGGGTCATGGAACCTTGTGAGGACAAGGCCGTGGAACATTGTGATGGCAGGGGTCATGGAGCATTGTTATGACAGGTGTAATGCAGCATTGTGATAACAAGGGCATGGAGCAATGTGATGAGAGATTTCATTGAGCATTGTGATGACAATGGCATGGAGCATTGTGATGCCATGTGTCATGGAGCTTTGTGATGACAAATGTCATGGGGCATTTTGATGACAAGGGCGTGGTGCATTGTGATGAGAAGGGCAGGGAGCATTGTGATGACATGTTCATGGAGCAATTTGAATAAAAGTGTCATGGAATATTTTGATGACAGTGGTTATGGAACTTTGTGATGTCAGGGGTCATGAAGCATTGTGATGAAATGGGTCATGGAGCATTTTGTGACAGGGGTTATGGAACATTGTGATGTCAGGGGTCATGGAGCATTGTGATGAAACGGGCATGGCACACTGTGATGACATATGTCATGGGGCATTGTGCTGACAAAGGAATGGAACATTGTGATGAAAAGGGACACAGAGCATTGTGATGAAAATTTCATGGAGCATTGTGGTGACAAACATCACAGAGCCTTGTGTGACGAGGGCATGGACCACTGTGATGAGAAAGGTCATGAATCATTTTGATGACAGGAGTCACGGAGCAATGTGATGACAGTGGTAATGGAGCATTTTATTTCATTGTGATGACAATAGCATGAATCATTATGATGATGGGCATGGTGAATTGTGATGACAGTGTTCATGGAGTATAGAGATGAAAAGTGGCATGGAGAATTGTGATTACAGAGGTCTTGGAGCATTGTGATGACAAGGGTCATGGAGCCTTGTGATGACAAGGCCGTGGAACATTGTGATGTCATGGGTCATGAAGCATTGTAATGAAATGGGTCATGGAGCATTTTGTGACAGGGGTTATGGAACATTGTGATGTCAGGGGTCATGGAGCATTGTGATGATAAGGGCATGTAACACTGTGATGACAGTGGTCATGGAATATTGTGATGACAAAGGTGAGCGAGTATTGTGATGACTAGTGATGGAACACTGTGATATATGTGGTGAGAGAGCATTTTGATGAGAAGTGCATGGAGCATTGTGATGCCAAGATTTATGGAGCATAGCGATGAAAATGATGTGGAGCATTGTGATGAAAAGGGTCAAGGAGTCTTGTGATGACAAGGCCGTGGAACATTGTGATGGCAGGGGTCATGGAGCATTGTTATGACAGGTGTAATGGAGCATTGTGATGACAAGGGCATGGAGCAATGTGATGAGAGATTTCATTGAGCATTGTGATGACAATGGCATGGAGCATTGTGATGCCAAGGGTCATGGAGCTTTGTGATGACAAATGTCATGGGGCATTTTGGTGACAAGGGCGTGGTGCATTGTGATGAGAAGTGCAGGGAGCATTGTTATGACATGGTCATGGAGCAATTTGAATAAAAGGGTCATGGAATATTTTGATGACAGGGGTTATGGAACATTGTGATGTCAGGGGTCATGAAGCATTGTGATGAAATGGGTCATGGAGGATTTTGTAACAGGGGTATTGGAACATTGTGATGTCAGGGTTCATGGAGCATTGTGATTATAAGGGCGTGTAGCACTGTGATGACAGTTGTCTTGGAACATTGTGATGACAGTGGTGAGCGAGTATTGTGTTGACTAGTGATGGATATTTGTGATATATGTCGTGAGAGAGCATTTTGATGAGAAATGCATGGAGCTTTGTGATGACAAAGGTATGGACCATTGTGGTGACAAAGATCACAGAGCCTTCTGTGATGAGGGCATGGACCATTGTGATGAGAAAGGTCATGAATCATTGTGATGACTGGAGTCACGGAGCACTGTCATGACAGTGGTCATGGAGCATTGTGATGACAAGTGCATGGAGCATTGTGATGACACGGGCATGGAACATTGGTCTGACAAGTTCCATGGATAATTGTGATGAGAGTGGGCATGGCGCATTGTGATGACAAGGGCATGGAACATTGTGATGACAAGGTCATGGAATATTGTGAAGACAGGTGTCAGGGAGCATTGTGATGACATATGTCATTGACCATTGTGATGACAATGGCATGGAGCATTGTGATACCATGTGTCATGGAGGATTGTGATGACAAAGGTAATGGAGCATTTTGATGACAAGGGCTTGGAACATTGCGATGACAAGGGTCATGGAGCATTGTGATGACAAGGGCATGGAGCATTCTGATGAAAATATGCATGGAAAATTGAGATTACAGGGGTTTTGAAGCAATGTGATGACAAGGGCATGGAGCATTGTGATGAGAAGGCAATGGAGCATTCTGATGACATGCGTCATGGAGATTCGTGATGACAAGGACATGGAGCATTGTGTTTTCAGGGGTCTTGGAGCATTGTGATGAAAAGGGAATGGATCATTGTGATGAAAAATGCATGGAGCCTTGTCATGACAGGGTTCAAGGAGCATACTGATGACAACTGTCAGGGAGCATTGTGATGATAAGTGTATTGAGCATTGTGATGACAAAGATCATGGAGCATTGTGATGAGAATACCATGGATAATTGTGATGACAAGCGTCATGGAAAATTGTGATGACAAGAGTTATGGAACATTCTGCTCAGAAGGGTTTGGTGCATTGTGATGACAGAGGTCATTGAGCATTTTGATTTCATTGTGATGACAATAGCATGAAATATTATGGTGATGGGCACGGTGCATTTTGATGACAGGGTTCATGGAGCATTGAGATTAAAAGGGGCATGGAGCATTGTGATTACAGGGCTGTTGGAGCATTGTGATGACAAGGGCATGGAGCAATGTGATGAGAAGGCCATGGAGCATTCTGATGACATGTGTCATGGAGCTTTGTGATGACAAGTGTATGGAGAATTGTGATTACAGGGGTCATGGAATATTGTGATGACAGGGGTGAGGGAGTATTGTGATGACTAGTGATGGAACATTGTGATATCACTGGTGAGAAGGCATTTTGAGGAGAAGTGCATGGAGCATTGTGATGACAATGTTTATTGAGCATTTTGATGACAAGGATGTGGAGCATTGTGATGACAAGTGCATGGTGCATTGTGATGACATGGGTTATGGAGCATTGTGCTGACACGCACAACAAGCATTGTGATGACAAGGGTCATGGAGCATTGTGCTGACAAAGGCATGGAGCTTTGTGATGACAAGGGTCACAGAGCATTGTGATAAAAATTTCATGGAGCATTGTGGTGACAAAGGTCACAGAGCTTTGTGTGACCAGGTCATGGACCATTGTGATGACAAATGTCATGAAGCATTGTGATGACTGGAGTCACGGAACATTGTGATAACAGGGGACTTGGAGTATTGTGATGAAAAGGGAATGGATCATTGTGATGAAAAAGGCATGGAGCCTTGTCATGACAGTGTTCAAGGAGCATACTGATGACAAGTGTCAGCGAGCATTGTGATGCCAAGTGTATTGAGCATTGTGGTGACAAAGGTCATGGAGCATTGTGATGAGAAGACCCTGCATAATTGTGATGACGAGCTTCATGGGGCATGTGATGACATGTGTTATGGAACATTGTGATCAGAAGGGTTTGGAGGATTGTGATGACATAGGACATAGAGCATTTTGATTTCATTGTGATGACAATAGCATGAATCATTATGATGATGGGCATGGTGCATTGTGATGACAGTGTTCATGAAGCATTCAGATGAAAACTGGCATGGAGAATTGTGATTACAGAGGTCTTGGGGCACTGTGATGACAAGGGTCATGGAGCCTTGTGATGACAAGGCCGTGGAACATTGTGATGGCAGTAGTCATGGAGCATTGTTATGACAGGTGTAATGGAGCATTGTGATGACAAGGGCATGGAGCAATGTGATGAGAGTTTTCATTGAGCATTGTGATGACAATGGCATGGAGCATTGTGATGCCAAGGGTCATGGAGCTTTGTGATGACAAATGTCATGGGGCATTTTGATGACAAGGGCGTGGTGCATTGTGATGAGAAGGGCAGGGAGCATTGTGATGACAGGGTCATGGAGCAATTTGAATAAATGGGTCATGGAATATTTTGAGGACAGGGGTTATGGAACACTGTGATGTCATGGGTCATGAAGCATTGTGATGAAATGGGTCATGGAGCATTTTGTGACATTGGTTATGGAACATTGTGATGTCAGGGGTCATGGTGTTTTGTGGTGATATGGGCATGTAGCACTGTGATGACAGTGATCATGGAACATTGTGATGACAGGGGTGAGCGAGTATTGTGATGACTAGTGACGGAACATTGTGATATATGAGGTGAGAAAGCATTTTGATGAGAAGTGCATGGAGCATTGTGATGACAAGTTTTATTGAGCATAGCGATGAAAATGATGTGGATCGTTGTGATGAAAAGAGCATGGCACATTGTGATGACATGTGTCATGGAGCATTGTGCTGACAAGCGCATGGAACATTTTGATGACAAGTGTCATGGAGCATTGTGCTGACAAAGGCATGGAGCATTGTGATGACAAGGGACACAGAGCATTGTGATGAAAATTTCATGGAGCATTGTGGTGACAAAGATCACAGAGCCTTGTGTGACGAGGGCATGGACCATTGTGATGAGAAAGGTCATGAATCATTGTGATGACTGGAGTCACGGAGCATTGTGAGGACAGGGGTCAGGAGCATTGTGATGACAAGGGCATGGAGCAATGTGATGACAGGGAAATGGAACATTGGTCTGACAAGTTTCATGGATTATTGTGATGACAGTGGGCATGGAGCATTGAGATGACAAGGGCATGGAGCATTGTGGTGACCAAGGTCACAGAGCCTTGTGTGACGAGGGCATGGACCATTGTGATGAGAAAGGTCATGAAGAATTGTGATGACTGGAGTCACGGAGCATTGTGATGACAGGGGTCCTGGAGCATTGTGATGATAGGGGCATGGAACATTGGTGTTACATGTTTCAAGGATTATTGTGATGACTGTGGGCATGGCGCATTGTGATGACAAGGGCATGGAACATTGTGTTGACAAGGTCATGGAGTATTGTGAAGACAGGTGTCAGGGAGCATTGTGATGACATATGTCATTGTCCATTGTGATGACAATGGCATGGAGCACTGTGATACCAAGTGTCATGGAGGATTGTGATGACCAAGGATATGGAGCATTCTGAAGACAAGGACTTGGAACATTGCCATGACAAGGGTCATGGAGCATTGTGATGACAAGGGCATGGAGCATTCTGATGAAAAGGTGCATGGAGCGTTGAGATTACAGGGGTTTTGAAGCAACGTGATGACAAGGGCATGGAGCATTGTGATGAGAAGGCAATGGAGCATTCTGATGACATGCGACATGGAGTTTGTGATGAAAAGGACATGGAGCATTGTGACTGCAGTGGTCGTGGAGCATTGTGATGAAAAGGGAATGGATCATTGTGATGAAAAATGCATGGAGCCTTGTCATGACAGGGTTCAAGGAGCATACTGATGATAACTGTCAGGGAGGATTGTGATGATAAGTGTATTGAGCATTGTGATGACAAAGAGCATGGAGCATTGTGATGAGAAGACCATGGATAATTGTGATGACCAGCGTCATGGGGCATTGTGATGACAAGTGTTATGGAACATTGTGATCAGAAGGGTTTGGTGCATTGTGATGACAGAGGTCATTGAGAATTTTGATTTCACTGAGATGACAATAGCATGAAATATTATGGTGATGGGCACGGTGCATTGTGATGACATGGTTCATGGAGCATTGAGATGAAAAGGGGCATGGAGCATTGTGATTACAGGGGTGTTGGAGCATTGTGATGACAAGGTCATGGAGCATTGTGATGAGAAGGCCATGGAGCATTCTGATGACATGTGTCATGGAGATTTTGATGACAAGGGCATGGAGAATTGTGATTACAGGGGTCATGGAATATTGTGATGACAGGGGTGAGGGAGTATTGTGATGACTAGTGATGGAACATTGTGATATCAGTGGTGAGAAGGCATTTTGAGGAGAAGTGCATGGAGCATTGAGATGACAAGGTTTATGGAGCATTTTGATGACAAGGATGGGGAGCATTGTGATGACAAGTGCATGGTGCATTGTGATGACATGGGTTAGAGAGCATTGTGCTGACACACGCATCGAGCATTCTGATGACAAGGGTCATGGAGCATTGTGCTGACAAAGTCATGGAGCTTTGTGATGACATGGGTCACAGAGCATTGTGATAAAAATTTCATGGAGCATTGTGGTGACAAAGGTCACAGAGCTTTGTGTGACCAGGTCATGGACCATTGTTATGACAAATGTCATGAAGCATTATGATGACTGGAGTCACGGAGCATTGTGATAACAGGGGTCTTGGAGCATTGTGATGAAAAGGGAATGGATCATTGTGATGAAAAAGGCATGGAGCCTTGTCATGACAGTGTTCAAGGAGCATACAGATGACAAGTGTCAGCGAGCATTGTGATGCCAAGAGTATCGAGCATTGTGGTGACAAATGTCATGGAGCACTGTGATGAGAAGACCCTGCATAATTGTGATGACGAGCGTCATGGGGCATGTGATGACAAGTGTTATGGAACATTGTGATCAGAAGGGTTTGGAGCATTGTGATGACAGAGGACATGGAGCATTTTGATTTCATTGTGATGACAATAGCATGAATCATTATGATGATGGGCATGGTATATTGTGATCACAGTGTTCATGGAGCATTGAGATGAAAAGTGGCATGGAAAATTGTGATTACAGAGGTCTTGGAGCATTGTGATGACGAGGGTCATGGAGCCTTGTGATGACAAGGCTGTGGAACATTGTGATGGCAGGGGTCATAGAGCATTGTTATGACAGGTGTAATGGAGCATTGTGATGACAAGGGCATGGAGCAATGTGATGAGAGTTTTCATTGAGCATTGTGATGACAATGGCATGGAGCTTTGTGATGCCAAGGGTCATGGAGCTTTCTGATGACAAATGTCATGTGGCATATTGATGAAAAGGGCGTGGTGCATTGTAATGAGAAGGGCAGGGAGCATTGTGATGACAGGGTCATGGAGCAATTTGAATAAAAGGTCATGGAATATTTTGATGACAGGGATTATGGAACATTGTGATGTCAGGGGTCATGAAGCATTGTGATGAAATGGGTCATGGAGCATTTTGTGACAGGGGTTATGGAACATTGTGATGTCAGGGGTCATGGAGCATTGTGATTATAAGGGCATGTAGCACTGTGATGACAGTGGTCATGGAACATTGTGGTGACAGGGGTGAGCGAGTATTCTGATGACTAGTGATGGAACATTGTGATATATGAGGTGAGAGAGCATTTTGATGAGAAGTGCATGGAGCATTGTGATGACAAGTTTTATGGAGCATAACGATGAAAAGGATATGGAGCATTGTGATGAAAAGAGCATGGCACATTGTGATGACATATGTCATGGAGCATTGTGCTGACAAAGGCATGGAGCATTGTGATGACAAGGGACACAGAGCATTGTGATGAAAATTTCATGGAGCATTGTGGTGACAAAGATCACAGAGCCTTGTGTGACGAGGGCATGGACCATTGTGATGAGAATGGTTATGAATCATTGTGATGACTGGAGTCACGGAGCATTGTGATGACAGGGGTCATGGAGCATTGTGATGACAAGGGCATGGAGCAATGTGATGACAGGGGCATAGAACATTGGTCTGACAAGTTTCATGGATTATTTTGATGACAGTGGGCCTGGAGCATTGAGATGACAAGAGCATTTAGCATTGTGGTGACCAAGGTCACAGAGCCTTGTGTGACGAGGGCATGGACCATTGTGAGGAGAAAGGTCATGAGGAATTGTGATGACTGGAGTCGCGGAACATTTTGATGACAGGGGTCTTGGAGCATTGTGATGACAATGGTATGGAGCATTGTGATGACAGGGGCATGGAACATTGGTCTGACATGTTTCATGGATTATTGTGATGACAGTGGGCATGGCGCATTGTGATGACAAGGGCATGGAACTTTGTGATGACAAGGTCATGGAGTATTGTGAAGACAGGTATCAGGGAGCATTGTGATGACATATGTCATTGACCATTGTGATGACAATGGCATGGAGCATTGTGATTCCAAGTGTCATGGAGGATTGTGATGACAAAGGAAATGGAGCATTATGATGACAAGGGCTTGGAACATTGCGATGACAAGGGTCATGGAGCATTGTGATGACAAGGGCATGGAGCATTCTGATGAAAAGGTGCATGGAGCATTGAGATTACAGGGGTTTTGAAGCAATGTGATGACAAGGGCATGGAGCATTGTGATGAGAAGGCAATGGAGCATTCTGATGACATGCGACATGGAGCTTTGTGATGACAAGGACATGGAGCATTGTGATTACAGGGGCCTTGGAGCATTGTGATGAAAAGGGAATGGATCATTGTGATGAAAAATGCATGGAGCCTTGTCATGTCAGGGTTCAAGGAGCATACTGATGACAACTGTAAGGGAGCACTGTGATGATAAGTGTATTGAGCATTGTGATGACAAAGATCAAGGAGCATTGTGATGAGAAGACCATGGATAATTGTGATGAGCAGTGTCATGGGGCATTGTGACGACAAGTGTTATGGATCATTGTGATCAGAATGGTTTGGTGCATTGTGATGACAGAGGTCATTGAGCATTTTGATTTCACAGTGATGACAATAGCATGAAATATTATGGTGATGGGCACGGTGCATTGTGATGACATGGTTCATGGAGCATTGAGATGAAAAGGGCATGGAGCATTGTGATTACAGGGGTGTTGGAGCATTGCGATGACAAGGGCATGGAGCATTGTGATGAGAAGGCCATGGAGCATTCCGATGACATGTGTCATGGAGTTTTGTGATGACAAGGGCATGGAGAATTGTGATTACAGTGGTCATGGAATATTGTGATGACAGGGGTGAGGGAGTATTTTGATGACTAGTGATGGAACATTGTGATATCAGTGGTGAGAAGGCATTTTGAGGAGAAGTGCATGGAGCATTGTGATGACAAGGTTTATGGAGCATTTTGATGACAAGGATGTGGAGCATTGTGATGA
Source organism: Hyperoodon ampullatus (assembly GCF_949752795.1). NCBI lineage: Eukaryota > Metazoa > Chordata > Mammalia > Artiodactyla > Ziphiidae > Hyperoodon > Hyperoodon ampullatus. The sequence continues at coordinate 605,169 of NW_027640499.1, read as the reverse complement.
CAAGTGCATGGTGCATTGTGATGACATGGGTTATGGAGCATTGTGCTGACACGCGCATCGAGCATTGTGATGACAAGGGTCATGGAGCATTGTGCTGACAAAGGCATGGAGCTTTGTGATGACAAGGGTCACGGAGCATTGTGATGAAAATTTCATGGAGCATTGTGGTGACAAAGATCACAGATCCTTGTGAGACGAGGGCCTGGACGATTGTGATGAGAAAGGTCATGAATCATTGTGATGATTGGAGTCACGGAGCATTGTGATGACAGGGGTCATGGAGCATTGTGATGACAAGGGCATGGAGCATTGCGATGAGAAGACCATGGAGCATTCTGATGACATGCGTCATGGAGCTTTGTGATGACAAGGGCATGGAGAATTGTGATTACAGGGGTCATGGAATATTGTGATGACAGGGGTGAGGGAGTATTGTGATGACTATTGATGGAACATTGTGATATCAGTGGTGAGAAGGCATTTTGAGGAGAAGTGCATGTAGCATTGTGATGACAAGGTTTATGGAGCATTTTGATGACAAGGATGTGGAGCATTGTGGTGACAAGTGCATGGTGCATTGTGATGACTTGGGTTATGGAGCATTGTGCTGCCACGCGCATCAAACATTGTGCTGACAAAGGCATGGAGCTTTGTTATGACAAGGGTCACAGAGCATTGTGATAAAAATTTCATGGATCATTGTGGTGACAAAGGTCACAGAGCTTTGTGTGGCCAGGTCATGGACCATTTTGATGACAAATGTCATGAAGGATTGTGATGACTGGACTCACGGAGCATTGTGATAACAGGGGTCTTGGATCATTGTGATGAAAAGGGAATGGATCATTGTGATGAAAAAGGCATGGAGCCTTGTCATGACAGTGTTCAAGGAGCATACTGATGACAAGTGTCAGCGAGCATTGTGATGCCAAGTGTATTGAGCATTGTGGTGACAAAGGTCATGGAGCATTGTGATGAGAAGACCTTGCATAATTGTGATGACGAGCGTCATGGGGCATGTGATGACAAGTGTTATGGAACATTGTGATCAGATGAGTTTGGAGCATTGTGATGACAGAGGACATGGAGAATTTTGACTTCATTGTGATGACAATAGCATGAATCATTATGATGATGGGCATGGTGCATTGTGATGACAGTGTTCATGGAGCATTGAGATGAATAGTGGCATGGAGAATTGTGATTACAGAGGTCTTGGAGCATTGTGATGACAAGGGTCATGGAGCCTTGTGATGACAAGGCCGTGGAACATTGTGATGGCAGGGGTCATGGAGCATTGTTATGACAGGTGTAATGGAGCATTGTGATGACAAGGGCATGGAGCAATGTGATGAGAGATTTCACTGAGCATTGTGAAGACAATGGCATGGAGCATTGTGATGCCAAGGGTCATGGAGCTTTGTGATGACAAATGTCATGGGGCATTTTGATGACAAGGGCGTGGTCCATTGTGATGAGAAAGGCAGGGAGCATTGTGATGACAGGCTCATGGAGCAATTTGAATAAAAGTGTCATGGAATATTTTGATGACAGTGGTTATGGAACATTGCGATGTCAGGGGTCATGAAGCATTGTGATGAAATGGGTCATGGGACATTTTGTGACAGGGGTTATGGAACATTGTGATGTCAGGGGTCATGGAGCATTGTGATGATAAGGGCATTTAGCACTGTGATGACAGTGGTCATGGAACATTGTGATGACAGGGGTGAGCGAGTATTGTGATGACTAGTGATGGAACATTGTGATATATGTGGTGAGAGAGCATTTTGATTAGAAGTTCATGGATCATTGTGATGAGAAGTTTTATGGAGCATAGCGATGAAAAGAATGTGGAGCATTGTGATGAAAAATGTCATGAAGCCTTGTGATGACATGGCCGTGGAACATTGTGATGGCAGGGGTCATGGAGCATTGTTATGACAGGTGTAATGGAGCATTGTGATGACAAGGGAATGGAGCAATGTGATGAGAGATTTCACTGAGCATTGTGATGACAATGGCATGGAGCATTGTGATGCCAAGTCTCATGGAGCTTTGTGATGACAAATATCATGGGGCATTTTGATGAGAAGGGCGTGGTGCATTGTGATGAGAAGGGCAGGGCGCATTTTGATGACATCTGTCATGGAGCATTGTGCTGACAAGTGCATGGATCATTTTGATGACAAGTGTCATGGAGCATTGTGCTGACAAAGGCATGGAGCATTGTGATGACAAGGGACACAGAGCATTGTGATGAAAATTTCATGGTGCATTGTGGTGACAAAGATCACAGAGCCTTGTGTGACGAGGGCATGGACCATTGTTTTGAGAAAGGTCATGAATCATTGTGATGACTGGAGTCACGGAGCATTGTGATGACAGGGGTCATGGAGCATTGTGATGAAAAGGGCATGGAGCAATGTGATGAGAGGGGCATGGAACATTGGTCTGACAAGTTTCATGGATTATTGTGATGACAGTGGGCATGGAGCATTGAGATGACAAGGGCATGGAGCATTGTGGTGACAAAGGTCACAGAGCCTTGTGTGACGAGGGCATGGACCATTGTGAGGACAAAGGTCATGAAGCATTGTGATGACTGGAGTCATGGAGCATTGTGATGACAGGGGCCATGGAGCATTGTGATGACAAGGGCTTGACGCATTGTGATGAAAAGGGCATGGAACATTGTGATGACAAGGTCATGGCATATTGTGAAAACAGGTGTCAGGGAGCATTGTGATGACATATGTCATTGTCCACTGTGATGACAATGGCATGAAGCATTGTGATACCAAGTGTCATGGAGGATTGTGATGACAAAGGTAATGGAGCATTTTGATGACAAGGGCTTGGAACATTGCGATGACAAGGGTCATGGAGCATTGTGATGACAAGGACATGGAACATTCTGATGAAAAGATGCATGGAGCATTGAGATTACAGGGGTTTTGAAGCAATGTGATTACAAGTGCATGGAGCATTGTGATGAGAAGGCAATGGAGCATTCTAATGACATGCGTCATGGAGCTTTGTGATGACAAGGACATGGAGCATTGTGATTACAGGGGTCTTGGATCATTGTGATGAAAAGAGAATGGATCATTGTGATGAAAAATGCATGGAGCCTTGTCATGACAGGGTTCAAGGAGCATACTGATGACAACTGTCAGGGAGCATTGTGATGATAAGTGTACTGAGCATTGTGATGACAAATATCATGGAGCATTGTGATGAAAAGACCATGGATAATTGTTATGACCAGCGTCATGGGGCATTGTGATGACAAGTGTTATGGAACATTGTGATCAGAAGGGTTTGTTGCATTGTGATGACAGAGGTCATTGAGCATTTTGATTTCACTGTGATGACAATAGCATGAAATATTATGGTGATGGGCACGGTGCATTGTGATGACAGGGTTCATGGAGCATTGAGATGAAAAGGGGCATGGAGCATTGTGATTACAGGGGTGTTGGAGCATTGTGATGACAAGGGCATGGAGCATTGTGATGAGAAGGCCATGGAGCATTCTGATGACATGCGTCATGGAGCATTGTGATGACAAGGGCTTGGAGAATTGTGATAACAGGGGTCAGGGAATATTGTGATGACAGGGGTGAGGGAGTATTGTGATGACTAGTGATGGAATATTGTGATATCAGTGGTGAGAAGGCATTTTGAGGAGAAGTGCATGGAGCATTGTGATGACAAGGTTTATGTAGCATTTTGATGACAAGGATGTGGAGCATTGTGATGACAAGTGCATGGTGCATTGTGATGACATGGGTAATGGAGCATTGTGCTGACAAAGGCATGGAGCTTTGTGATGACAAGGGTCACAGAGCATTGTGATAAAAATTTCATGGAGCATTGTGGTGACAAAGGTCTCAGCGCTTTATGTGACGAGGACATGGACCATTGTGATGACAAATGTCATGAAGCATTGTGATGACTGGAGTCACGGAGCATTGTGATAACAGTGGTCTTGGAGCATTGTGATGAAAAGGGAATGGATCATTGTGATGAAAAAGACATGGAGCCTTGTCATGACAGTGTTCAAGGAGCATACTGAGGACAAGTGTCAGCGAGCATTGTGATGCCAAGTGTATTGAGCATTGTGGTGACAAAGGTCATGGAGCATTGTGATGAGAAGACCTTGCATAATGGTGATGACGAGCGTCATGGGGCATGTGATGACAAGTGTTATGGAACATTGTGATCAGAAGGGTTTGGAGCATTGTGATGACAGAGGACATGGAGCATTTTGATTTCATTGTGATGACAATAGCATGAATCATTATGATGATGGGCATGGTGCATTGTGATGACAGTGTTCTTGGAGCATTGAGATGAAAAGTGGCATGGAGAATTGTGATTACAGAGGTCTTGGAGCATTGTGATGACAAGGGTCATGGAGCCTTGTGATGAAAAGGCCTTGGAACATTGTGATGGCAGGGGTCATGGAGCATTGTTATGACAGGTGTAATGGAGCACTGTGATGAAAAGGGCATGGAGCAATGTAATGAGAGATTTCATTGAGCATTGTGATGACAATGGCATGGAGCTTTGTGATGCCAAAGGTCATAGCTTTGTGATGACAAATGTCATGGGGCATTTTGATGACAAGGGCGTGGTGCATTGTGATGAGAAGGGCAGGGAGCATTGTGATGACAGGGTCATGGAGCAATTTGAATAAAAGAGTCATGGAATATTTTGATGCCAGGGGTTATGGGACATTGTGATGTCAGGGGTCATGGAGCATTGTGATTATAAGGGCATGTAGCACTGTGATGACAGTGGTCATGGAACATTGTGATGACAGGGGTGAGCGAGTATTGTGATGACTAGTGACGGAACATTGTGATATATGTGGTGAGAGAGCATATTGATGAGAAGTGCATGGAGCATTGTGATGACAATTTTTATGGAGCATAGCGATGAAAAGGATATGGAGAGTTGTGATGAATAGAGCATGGTACATTGTGATGACATGGTTCATGGAGCATTGTGATGGCAAGTGCATGGAGCATTTTGATGACAAGTGTCATGGAGCATTGTGCTGACAAAGGCATGGAGCATTGTGATGACAAGGGACACAGAGCATTGTGATGAAAATTTCATGGAGAATTATGGTGACAAAGATCACAGAGCCTTGTGTGA